>NW_005842117.1:379538-393213 GCF_000455745.1 Alligator sinensis | reverse complement strand
TATGCAGGGGTTCGGACTCAATGATCTATTGAGGTCCCTTCCGACCCTAACATCTATGAATCTATGAAAATCTTGATGGTGACCATAGCTCTGCTTTCAGGCTACCAGGTTCAGATTCCAAGGATGTGCCCCCGGGTTCTGACGATGCCTGTTCCTCAGGCAGACTTAAGCGATAAACCTTCAGGGTCATGCTTACATAGGCTTTGGAGCTTTAATCTGCCTTCTGGTAAAACTAAATCAATTCATGTATTGATTCAAATCAATAAAGCTCATGCCCCACTCCAGATCAACACCAATTAATTTAACTCCAATGTCTCCTGAGCTAACCAGGCCATGATTACATCACGGGGTTCTTCTACTTTTTCAATAACCAATTAACAGAATAAAGAAAAGCAAACATCTACCCATTCCCCTCACTCAATCAATTCTCCAACATTCCCTCAGTTGGGGGTCTTTAAGTCCATACCCCTCTTATGAGTCACAGACTCTTAGCAAAATACAATTAATGCTTAAAGAAAAACAAAAAAGACAGGGTCTTTGCCACACCCAGGTCTCCAGGCTCCTGTGGATGCCAGACTCAGAGTCTAAACTACATTCTTTAGAAGAAAAGATATGGTTCCTAACCTCAAGGAAGATCTGGATCCCAGGTGGACAAGTGAAGCTGCCTGCCAGTTCTTAGCATTCCCTGTTGGCTAGCTCTACACATTCTTCAGATGATTCTTCTGGTGCTACCTAACTCTCCCCTGGACTGTAAATGGAGCATCGGCACCTACCACAGAGCTACACATGCCACTCTGGGGAATAGTGATCCAGAGGCTAATCTGCACTATCCCCTAAGTTTACATTCATCTTAGATGAAGCCCTAAACAAGTAAGTGAATAAGAGACTCACTGGTTGTTTACTGATGTCTAGTGTCCCATCCCTGCGGTTGACAGAGGTCAAACTGCTGCTCAGCAGAAAAAAAGGGGGAAGGAAAGGCAGCACTGGAAAATTATGTGTGTGCTATCAATCAGGATTTATTTCCTTTTCAAGTACTAATCTTACTGACCAGCAGAGGAAAGGATAAATGAACTCTTCAAAATCCTTCCCATCTCAGTTATCCTTAAATGAACAGACTTACCCAAAATGAAATAGAAACCACAAAATATTTGCTTCAATTGCAAAATGTTAAACCCACAAAACTTAGCTGGATTTAAAAATTTGCTACCACCAATCTGTGATCCCTAATCTTCAGGTTTCTCTGACAAGACTTGAAATAAAATAACATAATACACTGTAGCAGTACAGAAAGCAAACAATTTTTATTTGAAATACATCACAGCAAATCAAATAAATACAAATCACTTATAAATAAAAATGAGATGGTACTGCTATTTCTAGTGAAAATTCATCTGACTAACAAAAATGAAAGCTAGAGCTGGTTCAGCTCCCACACTAAATGCCAAGGGAGATTTTTACATCTGGTTCCATAGAAATTGAAACAGAGCCCTGGATGGTAATTCTTCACTCCCAAAGTACAAGGGTGTTTCAGATACTAACAGCATTTGTAAATAAAACCATTTTGTGTGCAATGATCATTTACTGGACCACATCACTTCTCTGCATAGTTGTAAAAAAGCGCATGTTCAACACTGCCATCAGCATTCCCTACTGCTATGTAGTTTCCTAGTCATTGCACTCAAATTGGTTTTATTTTGAAATTGCCATTAGTTTCTAAAACACTGTCATATTTTCTGTCTGTATATTAGACTTACCAACAACGTCTGTTGGTTTGAACATAAGTTTGGAAATAGCATAACAGAAAGTGTCTGTAAAAGGCCAGGTTTTTATTTCCAATGAGAGTTTCTATTTTGTCATTTTTGTAGGAAGTGTGTGTCAAATATGACAGGTTAATTTGTGTCCATTCCATTAAATATAAGGACAAGAAAAGCAATTTCAACTATTTGGTGCTCTCTCAATCTTTGTCCTTATTTTTTTTTCATAATCTAGCTCCAAAACAATAAATAATTAAAGCCCTTTATCAAGCCACCTGAACTGCTACTTGATTGTTTCCTTACTATACATTTAAAAAGAGTTTTTTTAAAGAATGTTCTGTTTATGGGAAAGTAATTTTATGAGTGAGTTTCTGCTTCTATAATGGTTAGAGAATGGAGGTAAAGGTAACATTAAATAGCATTTCTCTTTAGTGAACATAAAACAAGAGCTTGTTCTCTGCCTGGAATAAAAATTCAATATGTTTAGAAAATATGATTGTGACTTATTGATTATTGCATTTTCTCTGTTTATGAGGAAAAATAAAGGAAATGAAATCCCAAACAAGTCTAGATAATGAATGATAGGCACAGTTTCACCATGGGGGCACCTCATAAAGTTTTCATTAAATACCTATAAATTGCTTGCATCTGTTTTTTGCTCCTTGGGACATGTATGGTTTGGATAGAGTGAAGATGGTATTTGCTGTCATTTAGAAGCTATAATTTTCCAAACTGAAATATCTTCATTTAATGCAACATGAACTATGTCCTCTGGGGCCACTTTAAACAGATGTTCAAACTGCTTTAGATCTTTTCCATGCTAATTCATTCCGATTTTTGGTGCAAGGATTTCTTATTAAAAACTGCCTTAGTGCTTAGTCATTATTATTACTATTGTTCTAAAATTGATGTCCCTACTGATTTTAACAAAGGCTTTGTACATCTGCTAATTCTTTTTTTCACAGTGCTCTGAGTTCTTTATGATTTCTTTATGCACGTTGCTGACCAGCTTTTCAAGGTTAAAGTTAAAAAAAAACAGAGTCAAGAAAGAGCAAAGTAAATGGATGCAATAAAGCCCTAAACATGTGTTTGTATGTCTGAAATTTTAATGTGAAAAAATACAATCAGTTTTTAAATTTATTAAATTAAATGTATTTTCTGAGAGTGACTATATGTTATGTGTCTGCTTACCTTAGGCATTATGAAAATATAGCTCCTTACTCAGTGGTCATAACAGATATGCAGATTCAGCACATACAGTATTTATTACCTGTCAGCTTACCTAAGAGTTTTCTGTAGAGTCTGTAACAGTATCACTAAACATTTGCAGAGTTGTAAATAGCCAGTACCATTTACACCATTTGTGGTACGTTGTTAGTACCATCTCCCCCGACATGCACACTCCGCATCTTCCCTGCCATGACTCTGGCTTCAGCTCCGGCTCCACCAGTAGGGAGGAAAAAGTGGTGGTGGCAGTGGAACAACCAGCATTTCACTGCTGCTAGGGCAGATGCCACACCTCTCTTTTTTTTCCTTTTTTTTTTTTGTTGAGCAGCCAACAATAGTTCTTGTAGACAAAAAGAGGAGCTGACATCTGCCTCAGCAGCAACAAACTACCAGCTGCTACTCCTGCAGCACACACTACTACCACTTCTTTGCCCTCCCCACTTCTGGAGCTGGAGCCACTGCAAAGAATGTGCATGGTGCAATGAGGGGAGGAAGGAGGGACTAGGGATGGGAGGGTGAGGTTCCCCCCACACAACTCTATTCTGGCATCCCTTCCCCTTGGGCAGTGCCCAGGACTTGCATTTTGCTTGTCCACCCATTGTTATGCTACTGCTTGCTTGCCATAAACTTAGGTCTGTGCACTAAGATCCTTCATGGAGTTGATTAAGTCTTATGCACTCCTCCCTTCCCTAGTTTTAGAACATTTTCCTTGGAGTACGTAATATATATAGTATATAAGATATAAAGTAACTCTTCTCATGGAAAACTTTATCGTATAAAGACAAAAGAATCAGTATGTTAGTCCCAGTTCCACAGGAATGTCATTAGACAGCCAAACCACTTCATATGAAAATACTCTCTGTAATGGCCTCATGCTTCAATCCATTCTGCACTTTGATAGCTGTGTTGTCCCAGAGGAACGTGATTGTCTTGGGATCTCAGAGATGGATGTGAAGTCTGTGATGAAACTGTGCTGTGGGCCACTGGTCCCTTTTACATAGCAATGGAAATTTCTGCAAAAATGTTCTTTACAAGGAGCCAGGGTATCTCAGCACCCTGCCCCAGTAAGGATGTGGGCTGACCTGGTTCATTCTGGATCAACTGAAGCCTCTACATGGTTTCAGCTTCCAGCCCTAGATACAGCACTTTGAAATACAGAAGACCCTCACCATTTGTGGGGGATACAGTCTCATATCCCCTGAAAATGGCAATATCTGCGAATAAGGCACTGTGTTAATGAATGCCGTCTATGTTCATTAAAGCAGCACCCCCAATGGCTGGGGGGGGCACGGCTGTGCTGTGATGGCAGGAGCGCAGTGGTGGTGGCAGGAGCACAGCGGCAGTAGTGCGAGCCCGGTGGCAGCAGCAGGAGCCTGGCAGCAGCAAGTGCAAAGCTCCCAAGGAGCTCCTTTAAGGGTATTTAAAATGCAGGTTTGGCATTCACAAATATTTGAAACCATGAATGCTGAACCCGCAAATAGCAAGGGTTTCCTGTACATGATCTGGAGGTGTTGCACCAAGTGGGGGCATTTAACGTATTGTTAACAGTGGAGTCTGTGACACATACCATCACTCTATGAGGTCTAATGCAGGGACAGTATTCTCTACTGTCTCTGAACACAAGGGCTTTTGGAGAAGAGAATTAGATACTACTGCTAAAATGTTCATCCTTTCCATTCCACTTAATGATATACTGAAATATGAACTGGAACCTATTGCAGTAAAATGCTGTTATACAAAGCTCCTTCTTGTTAAATAAGGATCAAACATGGATTGCCTCTGTAGTTTTAAGGGATGTGACTGTTCTGAGAATTTAATAGATTCATAAAATTATTTTCTTAAAATAAGGTTCATGAATATACATTTACTGAAAGCAGGGGTTTAGGTTGTAGCCGTGTTGGTCTAAGGACATAGGCAGACAAGGTTCCTTGGGTGAATTTGATATCTTTTATTAGACCAACCCAAATAGTTGGAGAAAAGTTATTAAGCAAGCTTTTGGGTTCAAAAACCCTTCATCAGGCTCAGGAAGCTGCAGCAGTTGGTGTGTGCTCTTCCTGGATGGAATGAAAAGTAAACAAGCCAGGGGCTGGGCTGGGCTGGGCTGGGGAGTCAGTTGCCAGGCAGATTATATTGTATAAAAAATCCAATGTCTATGTTTAGTCCATGATCTCTAGTATCCAGGCGGTTGATGAAATGGAGCTCATAGGCTCGTCTCTGGGAAGTGTTGTGTAAGTTTCCCTTGAGGATCAGGACTGAGAGATTGGAGAGAGAGTGGCCCTCCTGTGAGAAATGTGCCCCCACCGGTAATTGGGTGTTTCTGTCTTTGATGGATTTTCGGTGTGCGTTCATTCTGGTGCGCAGTTGTTGTCTGGTCTCTCCTACGTATTTTCCATCAGGGCATTTGGTGCTTTGGATGAGGTATATTACATTTCTGGAGGTGCAGCTGTAAGATCCTGGGATGCTGATGGTTCTGTTGTGGGGTGTAGTAATAGTGGGGGTGGTGGAGATGTGTTGGCAGGTTTTGCGTTTCTTGTCCTGGCACGGTCTGGATCCTTTTGGAACTTCCTCAAGCCCAGAACACACCAAAAGGATCCAGACCGTGCCAGGACAAGAAACGCAAAACCTGCCAACACATCTCCACCACCCCCACTATTACTACACCCCACAACAGAACCATCAGCATCCCAGGATCTTACAGCTGCACCTCCAGAAATGTAATATACCTCATCCAAAGCACCAAATGCCCTGATGGAAAATACGTAGGAGAGACCAGACAACAACTGCGCACCAGAATGAACGCACACCGAAAATCCATCAAAGACAGAAACACCCAATTACCGGTGGGGGCACATTTCTCACAGGAGGGCCACTCTCTCTCCAATCTCTCAGTCCTGATCCTCAAGGGAAACATACACAACACTTCCCAGAGACGAGCCTATGAGCTCCATTTCATCAACCGCCTGGATACTAGAGATCATGGACTAAACATAGACATTGGATTTTTTATACAATATAATCTGCCTGGCAACTGACTCCCCAGCCCAGCCCAGCCCAGCCCCTGGCTTGTTTACTTTTCATTCCATCCAAGAAGAACACACAGCAACTGCTGAAACTTCCTTAGCCTGACGAAGGGTTTTTGAACCCGAAAGCTTGCTTAATAACTTTTCTCCAACTATTTGGGTTGGTCTAATAAAAGATATCAAATTCACCCAAGGAACCTTGTCTGTCATTTACTGAAAGCAAATTTTGAGTAAAGAGCAGTATTTGTGCCGATGTTCAGTAGCTCCACACTGTCTTAAACTCAGTAATATCATCAGAAATTCGAAACAGTTCTCCAGTGTATAGTCTATCCCAGTAAAATCGGAGGCATCATTTAGGACTGAATGTACATTTTTATTTCCATTTCAAATTATACATAAAGTCTACTTGACATCACATGATGCAGCCTCCAGAAAAGTCCCAAGAAAATCCAAAAAGTTTGCAATAGCAGTGTTATTGGGAGTGAATCAGGCGGTATTGATCTGTATCCAGCTAAATGTTCCCTTTTACTTTAGTGCATAAATAATTGGAAATACTTGCTCTTGATGTGAATGCTTTAGTTTCATTAATGCATACTGTTTCAGCGTTTGTTCTATAAGACAGTGGATCATTCCCTGACCCTGCAAACATGAATATTAATCATTTTATCTTTGTTGAGTAGGGCCCACACATGAATTATCTCATTTGGACTGCTCCCATACATTTGTGGGGTGAGACAGATTATCCTACATCTGCTTATGAAGAGATCTCTAATCCATCCATCCTCCTCCAAAAGAATATTATTATTCAAACTAACTCACAACAGATTTGGAGCCATGCAGAAGGACATACTTTAGAGAACATGCAAATATACAACCAAGTTGTATCACTTTGTACATGTGTACTGCTATATCATGATGGTATAGCAAGTTCTATTGGACAAGGCAGTGTCATTAGTCTAACAGATCATTCCTGTCTCAAATACTATGATCTTGCTTCTAGGTACCAGATATTTGTAACTGAAATCACTTAACTACTTCATACATTTATTTTATTATTTTTCGTGTGGTTCAGTTCAATTCATTGTAAATGAAATTACCAGTGAATGAGGAATCAGTGACATTTTTGTGATTTATTGTATTCACTGTAAAATTCTTTTCACCAGTATACTGCTTTGTTACCCCATTCAAAATTTTTCAATACATATACCACAAAGGAGCAACTGAAATAATTGTGACAGACTTCTGTACTTTAACGTATATTGTGGTTCAGGGCTGTCCAACTGGTGGCCCACAGGCCACATGTGGCTGGTGAAAAGTTAACATGTAATCTATGGGCCCCAGAGAGATGCCATGCACCACCAGCGCATCCCATGCAATAGGGCAGGAGTCGGCATCCTCTGGCATATGTGCCAGAAACTGGCACACAAGGCCATTTTACTCAGCATACCACACCTGGCTGGACTTGGTAGCTGCCACCAACCACAGAGCCTGGGCTGCTTGCAGCAGGTAGCAGGGAGGCTGAAAGCCCTGTTGCAAGCAGCCCAGGCTCCATGGCCAGCAGCAGATGCCCAGAACCCAGCTGAATGTGACAGGCAGGTGCTAGCTTGGAAGCAGCTGCACCAGGGCCTGGAGTCCCGGGCCAGGTTGTTGCCATATGTGCTTCAGGGACCACTGTGGAGAAGGGCCCAGGGCCCACTCTTGAGCACCCATTCATATACCACACTAATGATCTGCATCATAGTTACCTGCTCCACCTAATGCAAGTGAGTGGAGGTCACGTAACTCCAGTCTAGGGTTAGGAGAGCATTCAATAGTCCCTCAGGATGAGCCATCAGAAGCAAACTGTGCATTAATGGATTTGTGGCAAGAGACAGTAGCTCCCAGACATAACCAGACTGAGTTCTAGGCGCCTGTCATGTTACATACTCTCATGAATGACCCCAATCAGGTAATGATTTCTTCATCATTGACTCTGGAGTGGACTATGAGCAAAAAGACCATGAAGAAGAGCCTGGCCAAATCCAGAGACAGGAGAATCCTTACTCTTTTAAAGCTTGCCAGGCATGGAATGTTTTGCATTACATAACATCTGTGGCTTTTATGATTAAAACAAATATTGGTCATATCAGCCAGTCAGTCAATTTACACATTTTATATTCATCAAAATATTAAATTCAAAATTAAATATGAATTATTCTTTTGATCATTGAAAATGGACATTTCCAATTTTGGAAGCATGCAAACATATTTCTTCCTGTGAGAGACTGTTTTGCTATGTGCTGATTATTTCCCCCAAGACTCCCCTGTGAAGTATAAGCTCCATTTTAAGAGATTATTTTCAAAACACTGGACACTCCTTCTCATTTGTTGTCATCATCACTAGTAACCCCTAGAGGACTTCTGAGAATAACTGAATAATTCTGCAATAGTTTACAATTTTCCCAAGCTGATATATTAATACATAACAGTCTAAGTTTTTTTTCAAATTCTGTAAACAGCAGAGTTGCAATAGAAAGAGTAGGGATAAAAGAACACAGCTAGTCTTAAATTTGCTTATAAACTAGAAATAGGCATAAACTAGAAATAAACTGGATAGGTTCTTTCGGCAAATCCAGCATCTTTTATTAGACCAAAATGCATTTGTAAATGTGTGTGTGGGTGTTCGCAGCAAATCATTCTAACAGCTTGTTTCCTCTTCTTTTAGGCTTGTATAGATTTTAAATTCTCTTAAAAGCACCTATGATCATTATTTAGCACATATGGACCTTATTTTATGCTTACCTGTGTCACATTGTGATGTATTATTTTTTCCAGTATGGCTTTGCCTGCATTTCGTTTCCCTTATTAACATACAATATGAACTGAAGAAAGTGCAGCTGATTTGTGAACCCAAAAATTTGTTAAAGTTCTGCTTTCTGTGATTCACTTCAAAATGAAAGGAAAAAGACAGTTCATTAAAAATTCATGAGCTAGATCATCAGCTAGTGCAAATTGATGCGGCTCTGTTTCCTTCACTGAAGCTAAAAATCTGGCCTACTATGCTTTTCATACTTCAGCTTTCTCATAACAATGATTCTCTATACTGCAGACTCTGTAAATGGAGGTAATTGGCTTTCATGCCATTACGTGCCTTCACCTGAGGCTCAGGTTACATAACTCAAGTCATAGTCAATTATTTCTATAAAGTGCCTGTCCCATAGGGAACTGCTACTTAGATGGATGACTGTGCTAGCAAAAATTATCTATGTCATCATTTATGTATAAGCACGTTTAGATAGTTAAGATGACAATGTAGCTTGCTGGGAAGTAGAGGGGATGTGTGTGTATTCACTCTAATTCTGATATTTGTGTCCAATTTGCCGCTTCTCTTTTCAGTAGTACAGAATTAGCATGGTCTTGTGTTATTTAAACATTTGAATGTATATGTTTAGACACTCAGGTGGTGAAGAAGTTTTTTTAATGTAAACACTTATTTAAGAGATTTCTTTCTAACAGAGAATAAGTAAAATAAAATTCCAGTCCTTCATTCCTTACCTGTGGCGGAAATCTTTACTTGCACATGGAGTCACTGTTAAGCCTGTGAAACCATATGCATTCAAGGAAAGGATAATACAACCCGCCTACAACTCAGTTACCATTGGTAAGAGAAAAGAATTTGACTGGAGTATATAGGTCAAATTCTGAGGCTCTCAACAGCCATAGAGGAGGACAACTCTGGACAAACCTATATTGAGAACCGAGAAAAAATGTATGGAACTCCACTGAGATCAATGGAATTTGATTCGTCCCTTTTCCAACACTTTCTCTCACATCCTGGAAGGAAGCTCCAGCAGTCTGAAAAAGCATGAAGAAAAAAGGGAAAAGATTATAGGGTCTCTGTGGACTTCCCATAGATCAGTTGCTTATGAGAAATATGGATGGAGCCAATTGTGGGGAGGATTAAACTGTTGCAATTTTTGCTTCTGGCAGAAATAGTGAGTGTCTTCAATCCAGTAGGCTCCTGTTTGAGACACAATAACGAAGCCTGTTTTCCTAAGCATGAACAAACCCTGACAACACAGACCTGGACACAGATACAACTCTGTAATATAAAGCCCTTACTTTAATCAATAAACAGTTATGCCAAATCTATTCTAGCCACTATACATATGTGATAGATAGATAGATAGATAGATGCTTTTTTTGGGACACCTACTCCAGGTCTCATCCACTCTCTGAGCATAGTTCCATTAGCACAACTAACTAATTGAGTGAATTATTTTTAGGTCTTGATGTACTTTGAGATAACTGATACTACAGAAATCCATTTTGAGATACCAACTGGGGACTGAACAGTTATGTTATATATTAACAGGAGGCTTTCCCCAGTTAAGTTTTTGTATTTTTAAATAATATATATATATATATATATATATCATACAAAAACTTAACTGGGGAAAGCCTCCTGTTAACATCAAGACCATGCTTAAGGGTACGTCTACATAGCAGACTTCAGTGAAATATGGGGACACCTGAGTTGTCTTTCATAACATACCTATTAACATAAGTATGTCTATGTTACAGTGCAATCTGCAGTGTGGCCATAGCTTGCATACTGATCAGAATTGGAATCCTTATATCAGGTAGAAATTAATGGAAAGCATTACTCTAAAGATTAATCCTATATTCATAAAACTAAGAATGAATAATACCAAATGGTAAATCAGAGCTGAAATAAGCCTTTTGTGTGATTAGGAATATGCAAGTTTCTCATCTAAAAGTGTTTATAAGTATGTATATGCACTGGAGTTCCTATTTTTCCAGAGTACAAGTAGGAAATCTCTTATATAATTAAAATTAAATAATGCTTGTATACATGTTGTGCCGGTTAAATTAGTGAGGATGCTCTATTATTTACCAGCTGGATTAAGGGCATTATGAGAGTTTTCTGAAAATCTTACACAGGTGCATAGATTGTTATTAATTTCATTCTTCTTCTTAAGCACACCTGACTCCCTACACTGCAACATACACTTTACTAAAATACAGCATCTGTCAGCTACAATGTGTTCTTTACATGGTTACCTCTAAAATTTGCCAGTTAGTCAGAATAATGTGACTGGTTAATATATTTCCATTAACCAGCCAAAGTCTATCTAAAGAACTTCTTTTTTATTTTTCCATTTCGGTTTTGGTTAACTAGAAGGTTTTCCCAACCATATATCACCATATAAAGCTCCACTTCTGTCTTGGTCATTTATACTGGGATTCTCAAACTGTAACCCCTTAAAGCAGGGTCACAAACTTCTCTTCCATCCCCACACGCAAATTCTCTGCCTGCTCCCCTTCCCCAGCAGCACCACATATATTCTTGGATTCACCCACATTGGAAGTGTCTCTTTTTGTTTTCTAATCTCAGCATGTACTGGTAAGTGAAGCTCAGTATTTATCTGTCAACAGTTCTATTGATTGTGTGTGATTAAGTGTGAGTTTTCCCTTCACAATATCCTACTTGTGTGAATCAGGGTTTTCAGCAGTTGCCACTATAAAGAGCAAATACCAGTCAAAAATAAATGTGGGGTGCAAAATGGAACTGGCAGTCTTAAAAACAAAGCCCAGGTTTGAAAAACTAAGCAGTACCAAGCAAGCTCATCCTTCTCATTGAAAACTATTAACAGTTTTAAATTTGACAGTGTGTTTTTTTTTTTAGTGAAACAGTTTTGAATTTGGTAAACTTTATAAAGTGTTTTTTGACAAATATAATTTAATATACAAAGGTAGATATGCTTTATCTCCTACCTAATTCTAATGAAATCAATAGCTTTAATCATGTGGAGTCACATAAATGTATATATTATTTTACAGGGTTGCAGTATCACAACGTTTGAGAACCCCTGGATCATTCTATTCAAATTGTTTGTTGAGGCAACTCAAAATTACGCTGTTTAAGGCTTTATTATCATTTTGAGATTGGCATTGTCCTCCTGGATACTAGCTAGAGTTCTGCCTTTCCTTTATCAGTCCACAAAATTGTGTCTCTTATTGAGTCTTTGCAACATTATACTTTCTTTTGTAAGTATGAGGCATAAGCATGAGGAACTCGCCCTCTGGATAGCTAGTTCAAACCCAGACATAGTAGGGCTCACAGGAACCTGGTGGGATTCATCCCATGACTGGGCGGTCAACATTAGGGGCTATAGGCTTTACAGGCTCTCTGTATAGATAGAACAGGGAGGAAAGGCAGGAGTGCGGCACTCTACATCAAAGAACAATACACATCTTCAACCAGCAGGATGGGGTCAGAGAAGGGGCAGGCTGAAGTGCTCTGGGTCAGGATACAGGGGGTCATGGGGAAAGGGTCTTAACAGTGGGGGTCTACTACAGACCTCCCAAACAAGGGGAAGAGCTGGACCGTGAATTCTTGGGTCAGCTTGTGGAGGCACTCAAGGCAGGGGATGTAGTTGTCATGGGTGATCTAAATTACCCAGACCTCTGCTGGGAGTAGCAGTCAGCCAGGTCTGACTGCTCATGGAGGTTCCTGGCTGATACACAGGACCTCCACTTAACCCAAGAGGTGCACAGTCCTACCAGGGGGAATACTCTGCTGGACCTGGTCCTGGCCACAGGTGATGACCTGGTGAGGGGACTCCAGGTCCTCAACCACCTGGGCAATAACGAACATCACTTGCTGGAATTCACCATCCAGTGCAGGGTGTCAAGGGCCTGTAGCAAGGCAGTAGCCTTAGACTTTAAGAGGGCCAGCTTCAATGACCTGAGTAGATTAGTGGGAGAGGCACTAGTGTCCTGGAGAGTAGGGAAACTGGGTGCCCAAGATGAGTGGTCATTCCTTAAGGAGACGATACTCAGAGCCCAAGGGGTGACAATCACAACAAGAAGCAAAGGGGGCAAGAGTGCCCAAAAGCCCCCCTGGCTCACCAAGGGCATTCATGAATGCCTGATTGCCAAAAAGGAGGCATACACTCAGTGGAGGGGAGGGGCTATCACCAAAGAGAAGTATACCTCCACCACTTGGGTCTGTAGGGGGGCTGTTAGGAAAGCTAAGGCAGATACGGAACTAGGGCTAGCATCAAGGATCAAGGATAACAAAAAGTCCTTTTTTAAAAACACAGGGAGAATGAAAAAGGTCCCAGGTAACATGGGATCCCTGCAGGATATGCTTGGCAATCTGGTGGTCGCACCAGAGGAGAAAGCAGTCCTCTTTAACAATTTCTTCACCTCTATTTTCTTGTGCAGTGAGCAGGACTCCCCAACCAAGATTCAGGACGGACTCAGGAGAAACTCTGCCAAGCCTAGGGTCAGGGAGGACCGGGTTAGAGAACTTCTGGAGGGGCTGGACATGTTCAAATCAGCAGGTCCAGGTGCTCTCCACCCCAGGGTGTTGAGGGAATTGGCAGGGGTTATTGCGGGGCCCCTGGTACAGCTTTATGAGCACTTGTGGTGCTCTGGCCAGGTGCTGGATGACTGGAAGAGGGCCAGTGTGGTCCCCATCTTTAAAAAAGGGAAGAGGGAAGACCCAGGCAACTATAGGCCTGTTAGTCTTACTTCAATCTTGGGAAAACTGTTTGAGAAGATTATCAAGGAGCATATCTGTGATGGGCTAGCAGTGGGGATGATGCTCAAGGACAACCAGCATGGTTTCATTAGGGGCAGGTCCTGTCAGACCCGGCTCCCCGG
>NW_005842117.1:312093-378594 GCF_000455745.1 Alligator sinensis | reverse complement strand
CAGGCTAAAGAGTCCCAGGGCTCTCAGCCTGTCATCGTAGGGTCTGCTTCCCTGACCTCTGATCATGCGCGTGGCTCTTCTCTGGACTCTCTCAAGCTTCTCCACATCCTTTTTGAATTGTGGAGCCCAAAACTGGACACAGTACTCCAGCTGCGGCCTCACTAAGGCCGAGTACAAGGGGAGAATGACGTCCCGGGATTTGCTTGAGAAGCATCTATGGATGCAAGCCAGCGTTTTGGTCGCTTTACTAGCCACAGCATCGCACTGCAGGCTCATGTTCATCTTGTGGTCAATGATGACCCCCAAGTCTCTTTCTTCCTTAGTGCTAGCCAGGGGGTCAGACTAGAAGATCTACAAGGTGCCTTCTGACCCTGCATCTATGAATCTATGAATTTTGCACAAGAAGCATGGGAGCTTTCAAACATTCAGAATTGGACTAAGTGCATACATTTCATGTAAAATAAGGACGTAAGAATTGCCATTTACTGGGTCTTGCACCATAGGTGCATCTTGCTCAGTATCCTGTGTCACACAGTGGCAGAGAGTGCATGCTGAAATATTCCAATATTTCATAGACCTTAGCTTCCTACTGTTCAAATAAAAAGTAAATACTATGTCATAACTATCTAGTCTAGGAATAATAGTAAAAAAGCAGCTACAATGGGAAGAAACTAGTATTTAATTTACTTTGTTTTAGGAAATTAACACATTCTCACCAGGAGCATATTTTATGCAAATACTTTACTCATATATTTGAGGGTGGGGAGGTTTTTATAAGGCTAGTGAACTACTGTTCAAACTCTTTGACTGGGTGAAAGGGAAGAAAAAAACATGAAGCATTTGGACATGAAAGCAAACTGTATTACACAGGTTCATTTTCAGAACTGATATGCCCAAACCAGAAACATAAAGTTGTTCTTTCCTCTAGAGTCTTAAATATTCAGTAATTTTGTATTCTGATCCAGATACAAACACTATGCTTCTCACCTTTTCATATTGTGGGCCCAGTTGAACAACCAAATTCTGGGAAAGTTTTTGAGTAAACTGCAGTGGAGGTAGTCGGGGGTAGGCACAAGGGTGGCAAGTGCAGGAGGGACAGGTCCTAGGGGGTAATCTGCCTGCACCCCTCACTTCCTGCCCCCTTACTGTCTCACCCACTGCCTCTCATTGTCCCTTACCACCTGATCTATTGCATAAAGTAACACTATGACCTTTATATTTTATTTTAAGAGACCCAACAGTAGACTCAATTTCTACTTCAGGACTCTCAGCATTTCACAAAACCAATTTTGTCACTGCAGAGTTCAAAAGTAGGAAGCTAAACCTCTGCAAAAACAAGTCTCCCACAAAGAGCAGCTTTAAATCAACCCAGGAGCATAACAGACAAATCATTTTTTCAACAGTGTGCTTCTATGTAGTTGAATGACTTAGATATTGCATGAAGTATATAAAGTCAGGTTTGATTTTATCTGTTTAGCCTTTGAATTCTTACACTGGAATTTCCCTCTGACTCCTGAGCATGGCAGGAGACATCACATTTCTAAAATCCAGAATATTTGTCATTGTTTCAAGTTAATCTTTCTAGATTTACATACATAAATAACTGTAGTCTGGAGCTGTAAATTAAAATAATACATGTAATAAATCTAGAGTCCACTACACTTAAAATAATCTGCTTCTTGAATACAAGAATACATTATGGGCTGGTTTTTAAAAAAGGTATTTACTTAAAGCAACATAATGTGGTGAGGCAAAGGTAGATGACTGCTTAAATAAGTGCTGCCAAGATGAAAAGTCTATGCTTTCAAAAATATATATTATGGAAGGTGAACCCATACTATTCTCTTTCTTACATATGTGTAAATCAACAGGAACTCCGTTGCTTCTGATGGAATTATACCAGTGTAAACCCAAGAAAAGAGGAGGATAATCAGCCTGGGTCTGTCACTGAAGCGTTTGCAGAAGGATGTCAGTTTAAAGCAGCAGTACTGACGTGCACAAATACTTCCTATTGTTAGGGGACCAGAAACAACAGTGACAAATTCAGGAACTATCTTTCTACTATGAACAGGGGGATGCAGATGGGCCTCAAGAAATAGTTTGGTTAAGGAAAGAAAGGAGGCAGATTGCAAAATTGGGAGAGGACAAAAATTAGAAGAGAGTAAGCTTCTGGGGATAAAATGGGAGCTCGTTGTTGTCTCCTAGCCAAGCTCAGGAAGTGGCTCAGGAATGAAGGAGACAAATGGTTTTATAACAGTACTCATCTAGGGACTTCTGCAAACGGAAATCAAAAACAGCATGAGGAGTCTGGAAAATCTTCCTCTTAGAACATGCATGCGTATAAGTTTGCCTTTTGAAAACCAAATTCAAAAGACACCACAAATGCCATTGTGCCTGGGACACTGCACTGAGGGGGAAGTATCCCAAAGAAATGGTAATTTGAAAAGTGTCTTGGGAATCTCCTCCTGTTCTTAATTATGATGCATTCTAAAATGTTATTCTGGGCAATTCTCCCTCCCATCCCATCCCATCCCATCCCATCCCATCCCCAGACCTCCTACAGCAAGTAACTAGAAAAGCTTTCTATAATAGAGTTGGATGATGGAGGAGGGTCTCAAACTCCTCCTCCTCCCCCACATCTGACCCACAGAATTTCATCTGCACCAACTCATTAGACCTGACTCCCAGGCTATTCTTAGAGCAGCTAAACAACAAGACAGGAGTGAAGACCTAAGAAACCATTCCCTGACCTAACAGTTATCTCAGGTCAATGCCGGGTTATTGACACAAGGGTCCTGAGTTGTACCAGGCCCAAAATGTCCCCTTCAACACTTTCTGTTTCATCTTTGTTAACAGGAAGACCCTTGGAAGGGACGGCAGATATCATCTGGAACAATAAGAGAAGGCAGCCTTAAAAAGAATGGTTTTAACACAGCAACTTATTCAAGCAACCAATCTTTTTTTTTTAAAATCAACTGAGACATTTTTAGTACATATTTTTTAATGCTCACCCAACCTAAAAACAATTTATTTAAAGTGATATTCATATTTTCTTATATTTACCCCTCAAGCCCCATATTTTTTATTGCCCTTTTCTGACTTCTTTCAAATGTAGCAGCATTCAAAATGGACCCACCTGAAGGGATAGGAAGGGCTGCCCTGCAGAGGGACAGAGTGTGAAGAGACAGAGTTTGTCCCAGTAGGGACGCTGTTTTGGAGGTAGCCCTCTTGGAAATGGGAGGGGTGATGTATCCCAGCAGGGTTTGAATGAGACACATTAGCAAAAGCCTGGGGAAGAGCCCTGGCCTGGGATTGGCTGAGAGGCTTGGTTAAAAGAGGGGAGCAGTTTTCCCGGGGGGGGAGAACAAAGGAGCAGGGAGGGATGAGAGAGAGGCTGGAGACCAAGGAAAAGATCTCCCCATGGCCGTCTCTCCCGAGAGCCCCTGGCAGAGCCCTGAAGAAGTAGCAGCAAGAGGCTGCACCGAAGAGAGATACACTGTGTCTGTTCTCCCCCACTTCCCCTCCGAGCCCTAACGGGGCAGGACAAGACAGGAGCTGCCTGCGAGGAGACTCGGAGCCTGGAAAGACCCTCCTGCAAGCCCCTGTGTAGATGGGTGAACACAGCAGGGGAGGGGATGCAGGGCCAGGGGAAGAGGCTAGAAATTGCCCTAGTTTTTCGCCTGTGAGTGAGAAGGCCCCAGGAAGGGGCAGGCTCAGGTGCTGGAGGGAGCCCTGAGCTAGAGGGGCAGGGACTGCTCCAGCCACCAGAAGCCCCGGGCCAGGCAGGGACCAGGGAGGGGCTGCATTTGCCAGGTGCAGTGAGGCTGTGCTGGGCAGGGGAAACTGTTACAACCTGCACCCCAGACACCGCTCCCTGCTGAGCCAGTGAAGGGGTCAGGGCAGGAATCAGCTCTCTTGCAGGGACCACAGGGGAGGAGCCACCGCCTGCTGCACCAAGACCCCTGGAGCTCATGCGTGATGCCAGTACCAGGGACCGCCCACAGATCCTGTGCAGGGGCACAGACTGCTCCCTGACACACCTAGCCAAGGGCTGTGCACACAGGGTCCTCAGTACACACTGTACAAGTTATAGACTGTGTAAATAAGTTCTTGATGGTTTATTAGTTGGAGTATGGATATGTTTTGGTTCCTTATTTATCATGGGTAATTTGTATACCTTCTCCTAGTGTAAAGTGTATCCAACAAGCATTAACCATTAGGCCACCATCACCAGGTCATGCAGTGTAACATTTTTCTACTGTATTGGTTATATGTTACTTTGTAAATAATTAAATCCTGTAAATAGTTTTATAATGGTCTGCAATGTTGTTTGATTGTAAGGGAGGGCTCTCCACTCGGGGACCCTGTAGCAGCTACCCAGGGAGCTGAGTGGGGCCACTGGCTACCAGGTACCCCAGGATCCCACTATTCAGGTGAAGGCAGAGGTAGTGTCATGCCCAGGGTTACACCAGTAAGATGAAACTTTTTAGGTAAGATTTTGAAAACAAAATGGAGTAGTTGGGGTACAGTTTCACTTGAATCACACAGACAGCAACTATGACACTCCTACTTTATGCTGTTGCATGTCCTCTTCCAATAAGCACCAAAAGTGACTTGAGGATAACCAATTTATTTAATTGAATAGGTTAATATACCACTGTAGAATGAATTTATATCAGTATCCTAATAACAATATGTTTTAATCATGATTATAAGAATCCTCTGATTTTCAGAGCTACTTTTCCCAAGCAGTTAAGTCATTCAAAGACTTTTAGTGCTCCCTGCCTTTCTATCAAAGATATTATGGGCCAGACACCTATGAGCTGTAATACCAGAGTTATGTTCCTTGTTTTAAGGGACAATCCAGGTGATCTCATTCAGGTGCCTGTGGATATGTCTACACTATTAGTCAGAAGCACTGCTGAAGACATCTCAAAGTCTAAGTAGGACAATCATCCACGCATTAACCCTCTAATGACATATCTTGCCTGCAATCCTAGTCATACCAGTTAGCACTGCTGACTCTCAGATCTTGAGGCCAATTCAGATTCCTAACACCCTGTCCTCATGGCGAGTGGTCTGACCTACATGTTGTGGGGCATACTATAGAGAAGTCCACCAAACTCATAATTCCTTGATCCATCACCCAGTCCTACTCCTTCAAGTCTATCATTACATTCTGAAATCTGGTTTGGACTCATTAACATCTTCTTTACCGGATAAATTCTCATGTTCTGCAAGTAGTACCACCAAGTCTGAAGAGAAGACTCCAAGAAAAAAAAAAAGATATTATGGCCTTATCTGGGTAGAGTAACACAGCACACCCTAACAACACTGTCAGAGGATGCCGAATTGCATGATTTCATAGAGACCTATAAAATGGGTAGATTTATGTTGATATATCAAGGTATTGCATAGATCTGGGAATCCACAGGATTAGAGATCAGAAGAAGAGGCACCATTCAGGAAGGGCCAAAGAGCCACAGAACTAGATAATATCCAGAAGTCCCTTCCAACCCAACTTTTTTATGATTCTATGTCCGGGTGCTGAATCATGACTAATTCTTGCCATGTTGAAGAATAAACAATAATTATTTATTGTTATGTTCTCTGTTATTTCCACCAGAATTTTCTACCAGTGGTCCATCAGGAGCAAATCTGGAAAATGAGTGGGATGGAATGTCAAATCTGATCGCAATTACAAACTTTGGCTGCGATAGTATGGTAGAGGTGGAAGTCTAATACAGACATCTTTGGACAGACAGGATAATGGTATCTTTGTGATTTCCTTTCTAGGGCACTAGAAAGCATTGGCAGGTCAGACACTGCTGAAGTTTCATCTGAGCCTTTCCTCAATGACCTAGCAACGCAAGGGCAAGTGGATATATGTGGTGGATGAATTCCTAAGCTCCAGCAGAGATGAGTTCCTTGAAATACTGGCCAAGTTCAAGGCAACAGAATTACAGGTTCTAGATTAGAAGCAACTAGAGCAAGAGCAGGGAAATAAATTCTGGGAGAGGAAGGAAACAGAGTCAAAATGGGACTGGTTCAGCTTGAGGAAGTTGTGCTCTGTCACGCTTGCCAGGGCAAGTCAAATGGCAGTAAAAACATCATTCCAGCAGGGATGCCTGCATCAATATGGGTACCTGTGCATTTCCTCTCCCTACAATTTGCTACCCTCTCCACACCTGGGTAAAGATACTTGGAAAATGGTGAAACTTCGTTTACAGCATCTCCTGTTCTCACAACAAGAGCAGGAGGGCATGAGGCTAATTGCCATACATATCTCATTCTGTAGCCCTTACATTAAGCTGTCCATAATCCTCCATATTTTTCTTTTAGCTTACAGAGATGCTTTTACAAAGTCCAAACAGTCCATACATGAGCTCAGATCTAATTCATCTCTGATTAGGCCCCAAATCATCTCTTATGGAACTTGACCCAGCTGTACTTTTAGCTTCTTTGTCTATTCTGACTTACTCTAATATTAATATTTATAAGATAAAATACAGGGCCAGCCATGCTAACACACCTTATAATACCCATCTTGGAGTTTTTGTAAGAAAGAAAACAAGCCTCCAAACAAATTGAAGAAATAGAACAGCATAGACCATATGCCTCTCACAACGGGCAACATGAAATCTGGGTAGGTGGTACAGAACACTAGAATACTATCCTCAGATGATTTAAAATAACAAATATCTAGTGTGACCAATAAAATTTAAGCGTCAGGGATCATTCTAAGCCTAGGGGCCTGAAGGACTAGCACAATTCAGTAACACCAGCCAGCTGTTGCTGGCTTGACATCCCTAATTGGAACAAACAGTATACCTGTATAGCCAGGTTGACTGGAGGAAGCCTTTATCATGAGTCTGGATTAGATGCCGAATTTATATCTTTGGAGCTTTAGCAAGAATCTGCCATTAGGTTACTCAATTTAAATAGTGTAAGATATGGACAGTTAGCCATATTATAAAATCATACAAAACAGTTGACAGCTAGCTTCAAGTAACATCCTTCAAAATATGGCTATAAAGAACTGAGTAATCTACTGCAACCAGTTTCCCTTTGGAGACTCTTCCTTTAACTTCCCAAAGGACCCAAATTTACAAAACAAACAAACAAATACATCCCAGTTTACTACTCTGATTGCACTTTACCTCTCTCCACTGACATTTTTTATGCCATTTTGGGATGAAAAATAATTTCTAATTTGTTGTCCTTCATTAGCTTGCTGTTCTTTTTAGAAATATGGTTCAGCATTAGGCAACAATGATTAGTGAAGAGGTTGAAAATGTTGAGATCACTTACTTATTTTAATTTACAATGGGCGTGGCTAAGAGAAAATTAATCCCTGACAATTTTATATAACAAATACAAAAAAGATACATTCTATCCACCTTCGCTCAACACCCTAACACCTGGTCCTCATGGTGAGTAGTCAGACCTACATGTTTTTGGGCATACTATAGAGAGGAAATAGAAAAATGATTGGAAAATATTGTTTTATGCAGTGAAGCTCATGGTCACAGGATATCACCAAAGCAAAGACATTAACAGAACACCACAGGACAGAAGCAGGGCCAAAAATTCATTCAATTTAGGTGCACAAAGAAAAATCAGATTCCACCCTAAATGTCTTATCAGAATTTCTCTTTTAATTTTAACATACTAACATAGATGTACAACTTTTAAAATTCAGTGCCATGTTTGGCTCAAAACCCCATGACTTTAGAGAAGAAAACTGACTATGACTTTTGGCACAGCATATTTAACCCATAAACCCAAGTCCCAATGTTTTAATTCCAAATGTTCCATAGCAATGTGAGAATTGAATGAATAATCCAAAAGGGATACAGCAGAGTAGCATTCAAATTAAAAATAGGCCAGAGAAAAATTCCTATTAAAAATATGCTGGGACCTCCAGCATCTCCTGAAAAGCATTTTTCTTCTACCTACCAAGAATGTTAACTTGGATTTTGACTTCTTAATATTGGAAGGAACAGCTTTATGCATTAAAATTTAATCTAATGGCACAGCTTCATAGGGAGACTCAAAAGCTGCCAACTGCTTTGTTTTGTTTCCTTTTAATTTCATTTTGCTCTCTACCATTAAATTTGGAAAAGGGGAAACTTGTTACATATAATGGTGCAGTCAACTCTGCCAGAAGGTGACCTCGTGCTACATTATTCCCTAAATACTCATTTACAATGTTAAGTTTTCTGCCAGCATAAGTAAATGTATTCTAATTTATTTGTACTTGACGGAATGTTTCATGTTGATAGACAGCTAGTTGAAAAGTCTAAAACTGTTCTGAAGCAAAACCTTTGAACTTTCCATTTTTTAATTGCTGAGGGAGTTAAGAATCAAATATATATATTTTTAAAGTAAGTTTGCCTTTTAGTTCAACAAGCTGACAGGATATAAAACTCATCTGTCATGGAAATATACATTTCTAGATCACATCAGAGACTTCAGAAAAAAATTGAAAAGGTTTCTAAGATTATAGAATTTGCAACGGCCGCATGCAGACAGAAGGAATACAACTTTGTGTTTTTGCCTGGCAGTCGGGGAGAATGGAAAACTTTAAGCAAAACTGTCTAAATGTCAAGCTTTCAGGCTCTGACCTCTTACATCACACAATGAAAAGGTTCAACCCCTGTTAAAGAGAACCTTAAGTCTTTCTGTCTTTCTAAATGGCCGTCGAAAGGAGTGTTTGCTAAGAGATCTGAGACCTTCTCCCTATTTTGTGAGCCATTTTCCTTCTGTTGCTTTGGTTTTCCTCCCCCCCCAGAATCTCACTCTTTTCCTACTGCAGCCCCCACACTTTTCCTTACTTTTTCCTACCTTTTTTCACCTTTTTAAAGCCTTTCTCCTGCAACAACCCTCTCCCCTCCTCTCCCCCTCCCTCTGGGTTTATTTTGTTTTCCCCCCACCCTCACTGCAGCTGCTCTGCTGCTTATTCTTTTCCCTTCTCCTCCCAAGCATATTGCTCGTCTTTCTCACCTCCTCTGCTGTTTGGTTGTTTGTTTTCCCGCTGCTTTGTTCCCTGCCAGCAGAGGGCTGCCCATCCCCCACCTCTCTGGTTTCTTGCAGAGTTAACCCTTTTTTTGCTGGACTGGCTGCAGGCAGCTCCCAGCACTTTACTGCTAGGGCTTCTGCCTCTCTGGACCAGAGTTTTGGTCTCCAGTTTCATGCCCCTCCCTCCATTGGAGTGGAGGAGTGTGCTGCTGCTGAGGGTGCTGGTAGGCTGCAAAAATGTCCTTTATGCTGACTAGGTAAGTTTGATCCCTATCATTTTCTTCAGCTCCTCTGCTTTGGTGCTTGAGGATGTGGTAGCGGATATGTCTGTTGGGGGTGTTTTTTGCCTCACGATGCCCTTAGACACAACGGTGGTAGCCTCTAGTGTTCCCCCATTTCTCATGACCAACAAGCTCACCAAGTGCCTGAGCCCTTATGGCATGGTGAGAGGTCCTGTCCATAGACTGCTGCTTGGTGGCAAGATCCCTGAGCCTTTAAATGGCAGATGTTCATGCTTCTTGACAGGAAGAGTCAGGGTTTGCCCCACTCTATGTATTTTCCTGATTGACAGGCAGTGGTATGAGGTTTACCTCACCTTTGGGGATACCTCGTGCTTTTGCTGTGGTAGCAGGTTCCATCTGACTACCCAGTGCCCGAAAAGGAATCCAGCCACAGTAGAGCTGCCTGCGGCTATGCCTGATAGTGCCCAATGGTGGCTCATCTGCTTCTGGTGCAACGGCCCCATCCAGTTTTGCAAATGGTTCTCAGAAGCTGAGATGTTCGTGCTTTCTGCCAAAGCTGCAGCAGCGGTGCTGTACTCCACTCCAGAGATGCAGTGTTATAGTTCTCGCCTGAGCAAGCTTGCGGGCTATGTTGGGTGCTTGCTGTGTGATGCACAGGCTGGCAGGTTCTAGGCCCTTTTATTTCCTCTCCTGTGCACGCACTCATCTCTGGTGTTCTTGTCTGCTCTTTTAGCTTGCCTGTCCCCCTTTCTACACCCCTCATACATGCCTGTATGGGCTTTGGCTTTGGCTCTCTCAATGCCACCAGCTGCTGAGCCCCTGTGATGCAGATGGCTTTCTTCAATTTCCTGAGACAGAGCCAACTAGATGTTACCTTTCTGCATAAAATGCATCCTGCTGCAGCAGCTGATCAAGTCAACTGACATGCAGCCTGGCAGTCTGTTCCTGGGTCATAGCAATTCCCTCAGCACAGGAGTCATGATCCTCTTGTCACCGCATCTGACACCTAAGTCAGTGGTTGCCCAAGAGGTTATCCCTGACTGCCTGCTGACTGTATTTTGCTGGCACTATATTGCCTCCTCCTCATTACCATCTCTGCGCCTGATGTTGGGTGGGAACGGCTCACCCTCTTTTCTACCCTCCTCCTTGGTGGCAACCTTAATTCACACAATCAATGAGCAACTTGACCAAAATGGGCTGGAACCCCATCTGTCCTTGACCCAGCAGCTGCAGACTGCTTTGGACGAAGTGGACTTTGTTGCCATCTGGCCATTTCCAAGCTGACATGAGGCAGTACACCTGGCTGATGGTGACTGCTGGTGCAATTGCCATGGCATGCCATGGCCACTTTTGCATTGCCAAGTTTTACCTGCCAGCCCTTTGGGTGGCTGCCTAATCCCACCTAGACTCTTGGATTACAGTCCATGGATAGTGACCTGGGCAGTGGGCCCAGTACTTCCTTGACTGTTCCTGAGCCTCCTGACAGCGATGCCGGGGCTTTGTCTTGGCGCACTCACCTGGGGGGCCCTGTACAAATGGGAAGTTCATGTCCACCACACCCTCATCCTTGCCACTTGTCCTGAATGAGGTGGTGGCAGCATATAGCAGCACCACCCCTTGGCACCTTGCTTGTGGCACTAGACTTGGGCCTCTCGGATATTGATTATTATTTGTGTTCTTTTTGATGCCAGGCAGCTGAGGCAGATGCATCTGCCTGGTCAACTTTGTGTTTGGTTAGGCCAAAATGGCCACTCTTCAGAGATGAAGAAGTCAGTTCACTGGGGCTGGTACTGATTCTGCCCTGTGACTCTTCTGTTTTTTGGTCCAGACATGCCTCTCACTGCAATTCTCACATGCGGTTTTCCAGAGGACAATAACCACCTTCTAGGCATGTTGGGGCATTTAGGGGGCACTCTGAGGTATCGAGGGTGCCTGTTTGGCCCTCCTGCTGTGACACTGCCCCACCACACACTCCTCCTGGGATACCGCCATGGGCCCTAGTGGATTTCTGTGCTACTGGATGTTTTTGTTTTTTTGTTTTTGCCTGTGAGGGCAGGCCTTGCAGGCTAGCCTCAGGCTCTGTCCTCTGCACCTGGGCCCCTGTGTGGGCTGTCCTTTGGTGTTTTACTATATTGTTCCCACATTTCCCCTAATAAATGTCTATAAAAAGTCAAAAGTCTTCCTTCCTTCCTTCCTTCTGCTTCCCCCGAGGGACAGGTAATTACGGACCCAGGCAAAATAAATGAGCACATTATCGCCTTCTATTGTGACCTGTTTGTGGCTGAGCCGTCCTGGTCCAAGGCCATGTGGGAACTCCACAAGGGCCTGCCACATCTCTGTGCCCTGGAGGCCAGCGAGATTGAGTGGGAATTGTCTCTGGAGGAGCTGGCAGCCACCACGGCTGGCCTCACCTCTGGCAAAGCCCCAGGCCTTGATGGGTTACTTGCCCCTTCTGGCCTATCCTCAGCCCCTGTCTCCTGTGCATTTTCCAGGAGAGCCTTGCTGACAAAGTCCTGCTGATCAGCTGCCACCGAGCAGTGCTCACACTGCTGCCCAAGAAGGGAGACCTTGGCTACATTAAGAACTGGTGGCCAGTCTCCCTACTCTGTGCAGACTACAAGATTCTGGCTAAAGCACTGGCGACCCACCTCCACACCATCATGGCCGCTGTTACTGGGCCTGAGCAGAGCTATTGTGTGCTGGCAGGCCAACTTTTTGTACCCCAAACCCCTGAATAAAGTAGCTAAAAAGTCAAAAGTCCTTTCTTCTGCTTTGGATGCCTTTGACCAGGGGAGATGCCTTGTTGGACCTGGTCCTGGCCACAGGCAATGACCTGGTGAGGGGACTATGGGTGCTCGACCACCTGGGCAACAGCGATCATCGCCTGCTGGAATTCACCATCCAGCGCAAGGTGTCAAAGGACTGCAGCAAGGCAGCAGCCCTGGACTTCAGGAGGGCAGACTTCAATGAGGTAAGGAGAATAGTCAGGGAGGAACTGAGATCCCAGAGAGGAGAGGAGTCAGGTGTCCAAGAAAAGTGGTCGTTCCTTAAGGAGATGATCCTCCCAGCCCAAAAGGAGGTAATCCCAATACAGATCAAAGTGGGCAAGAGGGCGCAAAAGCCCCCATGTCTCACCAAAAGTATACGGGAACATCTACTAGCTGAAAAGGAGGCGTACACCCAATGGAAGGGAGGGGCCATCACCAGGGAGTACTATACCTCGGTTGCTCGGGGCTCTAGGGGGGGTGGTCAGGAAGGCCAAGGCGGAGATGGAACTGAGACTAGCTACCCGTATCAAGGACAACAAGAAGTCCTTTTTTAAATACATAGCGGGTAAAAAGAAGGTACTGGGTAATGTGGGGCCTCTGCAAGGCATGCTAGGAAATCTGTTCATCACTCCAGACAGCAAAGCTAACCTATTTAACAATTTCTTTGCCTCCATTTTTCTGAGCAGGGACCGGGTCACCCCCCCACCCCCACTGGGACCACCGTAGGCTCCAGGGAAGGCGCGCCCAGACCTAGGGCCAGTGAGGATCTAGTCAGGTAACTTCTGGAGGGATTGGACATATTTAAATCAGCTGGTCCTGACGATCTCCACCCCAGAGTACTGAGGGAATTAGCAGAGGTCATTGTGGGACCCCTGGCATGGCTTTACAAGCACTCATGGTGCTCTCGTGTGGTGCCAGAGGACTGGAAAAGGGCCAATGTGGTTCCCATGTTCAAAAAAGGGAGGAAGGATGACCCAGGAAATGGGAGGGGCCAGCAGGGGAGATTATGCTTAGGGGCAACCAACATGGGTTCATTAGAGGCAGTTCCTGTCAGACCAACCTGGTGGCTTTCTATAACCAGGTCACAAAATCCTTAGATGCAGGTGTAGCAGTAGACGTAGTATTTCTGGACTTTAGGAAGGCCTTTGACACTGTCTCTCACCCCATTCTCATTAAAAAACTAGGGGACTGTGGTGTTGACACCTACACAGTCAATTGGGTCACTAACTGGCTGGAGGGTCACACCCAGAGAGTGGTGGTGGACGGGTCTTATTTGAACTGGAGGGACGTGGGCAGTGGGGTTCTGCAGGACTTGGTCCTCAGGCCTGCACTGTTCAACATCTTCATCAGCAACTTGGATGAGGGGGTGAAAAGCACCCTGTTCAAAGTCACAGATGACACTAAGATGTGGGGGGAAGTGGGCATGGTAGAAGGGAGGAATAGGCTACAATCAGACCTAGACAGGTTACAGGGGTGGGCGGATGAGAACAGGATGGGTTTCAACACTGACAAGTGCAAGGTACTGCACCTGCGGCAGAAGAACCAGCAGGATACCTACAGGCTGGGGAACTCCCTTCTTATCAGCACAGAGGCAGTAAAGGATCTTGGAGTCATTATTAATGCCAAAATGAACATGGGCTTACAGTGTGGGGACCTGGTCAGGAAGGCCAACTGTACCTTGTCATGCATCCACAGATGCATCTCAAGCAAGTCCAAGGAGGTGATCCTCCCCCTCTATGTGACACTGGTCAGGCTGCAGTTGGAGTACTGCATCCAGTTCTGGGTGCCGCACTTCAGAAGGGATGTGGACAACTTGGAGCGGGTCCAGAGAAGGGCCACTCACATGATCAGGGGGCAGCAGGGCAGGCCCTCCGAGGAGAGGCTAAGGGACCTGACACAAGAGAAGGCTGAGGGGGATCTAGTGGCCTGTTACAAACTAGTCAGAGGGGACCAGCAGGCATTGGGGGAGTCCCTGTTCCCCCGAGCACTACCAGGTGGGACTTGAAATAACGGTCACTAGCTGGCAGAGGGTAGATTCAGACTAGACATCAGGAGGCACTGCTTCAATGTCAGGGCGGCTAGGATCTGGAACCAACTTCCAAAAGAAGTGGTGCTGGCTCCTACCCTAGGGGTCTTTAAGAAGAGGTTAAACGAACACCTCGCCAGGGTCATTTGACCCCAGTACTCTTTCCTGCCATGGCAGGGGGTCAGACTTGATGATCTACTCAGGTCCCTTCCGACCCTACCAACTATGAAACTATGACCGGGCTCGCTTGGAGCTGTGTGGGAAGATCCTGAGGAGATCCTGAGTGGCCAACTTTTTGTAGCCCAAACCCCTGAATAAAGTAGGAAAAATTCGAAGACACACTATACTGAAAGTAAATCATTTTGAATTTTTGACCATAGGGGTTTAATCAAATCAGACTGTTTATTTGATACATGGGGATGCCTATCCAATAAATATGCTGGATGTCTGTATGTGTTCTGTATGAGCATTTATCACTGGCAACTTAGAAAACACTAATTTAATTTAAGGTTTAAATGTGTAGTGTTATGTTAATTACAAATGTGTAGTTAATGTTCATTCCAATCCAACTAACAGTTTAATTTATCTTGCAGAAAGAATCTTTGTCATTAGAGATGTGGCTTTTGATTGTCCTAGTGAAATAATATTGAATCCATCACACATTTTTTTTTCTTTTATTGGACAATCTCTAATTATCTCAACTCATTTAAAAGTAATTAGATTTTTTTCCCTCTATATCATATGAAACAAAGAGCCAACTTCAGGATCCTAATTCAATAGGAGGAAAACAGCCAAATATGTATGCAATGCTTCTTGAAATCTTTTATCTTATTTATTTTTCTGATACAATATGCAATTCTAGAAAATAGTTATCAAGAACTGACAATCATCTGGGTCCCAAAACTGTGGATACCTACATATGTGAATAATTTTATGCCTTACATTGAATTCATGTGGATAAGTGTTAAAGGATGAGGGCCTAATTGGACTTATACTTTGAACCCACTAGTGATTTATAATCAGAAAATCATGTTTAGCTGGTGCAATGGCATTTCTAAATGTTTATAATTGACTTAGAATGTAAACTGTTCTCATAAAATACACTGAGCCTGGACAAGCAGGGAGTGGTAACATTGAAGGGCAATTCCCCTCCAAGTTTAGATTTCACAGTGATAGCCTGATGATAAGCAGAGTGTAGAGAAAAAGAGCAGACCAACAATGGCCAGACATTAGGCTATAAAGAAGTAAGCATCTTCCTCTACCAAGCTCCACATTATGAAAAAATACTGCACGTTTTTCTTCCCTATTTTATGCGGTTTTCCATGGGAGGAGATTATCTAGGTCACTGTTAATTTAAAGAACCCCCCCCCCCCAAAAGCAACCTCCCCTGTCCCCCCTGCTTCCAAAAAAACCCCTTAAGATTCACATCCCAATATGTTACATACCATGTGCCATTTCCTAGAGGTGAGGGCATTGAACCGAGAAACCCATTTAAGTGCCTCCGCTCCTTATACAAAAGTACAGGAAAGTTAAGTGCCCAGAACAGCTAGCACGATAAGCAAAGACCTTCTTAAAGTCAGCAAGCTTAGTGTGTAGCTGCCTAAAACTAGCCAAGAGATAAATGATGAACACTGGAGTTAATCCCATCCTTGAGGTGAATTACTCAGGGCTGCAGAGAGAAGCCACAATTCATTTGGAACTAACAGCCTGTAAGCAGGGCTGAATTAATGCATAGACAAATGGCACATGCCTAGGGCCCTAAGTGAAGAAGGAGCCCAGTTATGCTTATTTTACATGTTATAATTGTTGAGTGAAAAAAGTAATATAAATATACAGTGTTATGCACGGGCCCATGAATTTGTTTGCCTTGGGCCCACTAAAGGGTTGATCCAGCCATGGGCAACTGGTGCCTCCTGACTCAGGGAGCACCAGCGGCCGATTGCTGATGTGGGGTGTCCCTCAGCAGCCGATTGCTGACCGGGGAAGTGGGGGCGGTCCCCCAGCAGCCATGGAAGTGCTGCCAGCAAATCAGAAGTGCTACCAGCAAAACTAGAAGTGTACCCAGCACTTCTCAGGAGGGGCACTGGCTGGGGCTCCCCACTGCTTGGCCAGCAAGGGCCAATATACCTTACCTATTCATCCAGCCATGCCTGTAAGTAGGCATCTATGTCCTTTCTTTCCAAGAACCAAGCAGGGCTCACTCTTTTCCTTTAAAGGAGGCAAGAAAAAGAGGAGGTGTTAATATTCTATTACAATAATCTACTGGTAACAGCATTCACCCAGAAAGGGGGAAAACCAGTCTGTTTTCCAGGTGCTGAGAATAAAAGTTATTTAGCTAGCTCTAACATAGATTGGTATGTTGCTGAAAAATATTTATTTTTAAAAGAGTTATGCCTAGAAAGCTGGTCAAGAAATGCCAAATATTGCTATTGCCAAACATGCTTTGTGTTGTCAAAAGTACTCCTCTCGATAAATTAAAGTTACCATAGTTCAGATTCAATTTCATACTGTATTGGGACTGTATAGGTATGAGACAAGACCAGCCTGTCTCCTTTCTAACTTGGCTTCCTATTTTGTATTTTCATAGTGCCAAGAGGTCAGGATTCGATTGTTCTGGAGACTCCATACAAACACAGAACAAACAGTTCCTGCCTCAAAGAGCTTTCTGTCAAAGTACAAGACTTTATACAACAAAAGTATACCTACATGAAAGAAGAGTAATAAGAAACAATAAGACAATTTTGGCCAGTACGATGAAAAATGGTAACTGCATAGCAGGTGCCCTCACCATCAGTCAAGTTTTTGATAAGTACTGCACTACAGAAGTGTTGCTAGAAGCAATTCAATGAAGTGAATATCTGTATGTTTCTTGTTTTATAAAAGCAGATATCATGGCAACTCTACAAATTTCTTAAATCTTCCATTTTGCCAAAGAATCAACAGATAGAGCAGATGGTTGACTATTAGAACCATTCCCTAATAGTTTTTCTCCTCTTTAATTACATCAGTGAGTTAATTTCCTGAAAAGAATGGGGTCATGATCAAACTAAATAATCACATACAAAAATTATAGGGACAAAAATATGACTGGAACAGATGGCATTGGAGGCATTATGGTTTGAAAATAGCAAAAGAGTTGTTGGTTTAATGTAAGCGAACATTAAAAAATAATAATATTACAGAAATATACATGAATAGAGTTGAGGAAATTGTTGAGTTAGTCAACATTTGAAACAAACTTGTGCTATCATAGAATTCAAGGAAGAAACTCATTAAAGTAAGAAAGAAAAAGTTTATTCTTGTGCTTTTCTCTGTTTCAGTTTCTTTGGCATGTTATAAATATGCTAAATTAAATTCATGCTGCAGTTTGCATGATGTTTCATTTTGCCAACAATGTTGTGATTCCATATGTGCTGGCAACTAATATATTTATCCTTGACTAGCTTGGGAACATTACTATGTCTTTCTTTCTTGCTTGCTTGCTTGCTTTCTTGCCTTCTTGCTTACCTAAAATAACAAGTAGTTAAGTATTTAAGGTCTTGTCTAAAGGGGGATGTAACTCAATATATTAGTGGTATTTAAATAAAAAGTAACAATCAAAATTCTCTCCATCCTGAAAGAATATTATCATCACTCTATATTCCATAGTCCCAAACCTACTATCTTTCTATGCCCAGATCTCCTATTAGCTTCACTGGGTGTTCTATCTGCAGGGGCTTGCAACATCATACATGAAAGCTTTTAGATTTGATCACCTGGAACTAAAGTATAATGTTAACATTTCCAATATTATTGTTGCAGACATAACTGCAGCATTATAAACTGCTGCTTATTTTAGCCAAATGCTGGCTCTGGGCTGAAATTTGGCATGCAGCATCTCAGTTTGAGAGCACATTTTTTAATGCAGTTGAGGGGAGCAAGAGAATCATTTGGCTATGCAAATGAAAGCCAGATTAGGAAATCAGTTTTATAGCTGATGTGCCTACAAAACTCTCAGTCACTACAGAAGATTTGTGAGCAAAATGATCCCCATTTGAGTATCTTCAAAAATAAAAATCAAGCAGCTGAAATGTGGTCGAAGGTCTGATTTTTCAAGCTAGTCTCCCTTTTGATAGGTACGAATTAGGCCCATGAAGGGCTAGATTCCAATTTGGTTTCTGTGCTAAGGTAAAAAGGGTGGAAGTTACAACCTCCTGTAAACCCTGTCAGTATCTCCTCCAAGTTTGCTAGGTTACTGCTCTGGTGGGAGGAGTGACTTTACTCTCTAGGGCTCATCCACCACAAATGAACCTTTGGTGGGGGTAGTCATAACTTCCTGGTTTATTTCCAACAGTAAATATTATTAACTGGTTCAAACCTTTATTACTTAATCATGCCATTCCTTAACATGGCTATACAAGGAAGTAAAACTTTCTATCTCTTGAAATTGTGTAGGCTGTATATGATATCCTCCTGGGTACTAGGACCAGCTAGATTCTCGGGTAGAGGTGGCCATGGCTCAACATCTGCTGAACAACATCCAGTACAATCCTGCATGGGCAGGGAAATGCACTGCATCCCAAAGAGGAACAACTAAATATTATTTTACACAACACAACCAGGAGTGTCTGGGGAATCATGGTTACATCTGCAACATGCCTTTTCATACCCAGCCTTAAGTGACAAGTAGGTAGGGCTGTGTGAAATTTCACTGGCAGTTTCATTTGACACTGTGCCTACTCATTTCAAGCTTGAAACAGTGAGATTGAAACAAAACAGAGAGCTCTGAAGCAGCCTCAAAACGAAATGAGGCAAGTTGAACTGTTTCAAAATTTTCTAAATGTTTTGAGTGTTGAAGCTCAAGCTGGGCTTGCCTGCAGGGAAACAAAAACTAAAGTAAGGAGAGGAAGGGGGAAGAGGGAGGAACTGGGGTGCGGGGGTAAGGAGTGCTCTCATTATAGACTGTGTAGCTGGCTGGTGACTGTCATCCTTCCCTGAGGTCCTGTCCAATCCCAGTACTCTGGGGGAGGGATGGAAAAACTGCATAAAAAGCAGCATTGTTTGAACTGCCCTGCTTTCTGACTTGGGGTCAGTTATACTGAGATGTGTTCCAGCAGCTCAGCATCAGACAGCTATGGCTAGCCTAGCAACACTGATCTTCTAAAGGATTCCCTACTTGCTAGTAAGAGGGATTTCAGATTCAGAATACCTTTTTCTTTGAGGCTCTTTTATTTTATTATTATATTCATTGATTTATTCTTTTGAATTCTATAATTATATTGGATAAGATTACTATAGAATTAAATTTATATAGAAAGGGAAATACATTTATATTTTATTTCTATACATTTAAAGCTTTGCTCATGTATACATCATACATTATAGAATTTATATACGAACAAAGCCATATTTCTATTTGCTTTTATACATTTCTTATTTGCATCACATACCTAGTACCAATGCTCTTGCACCTACATTTTTTAATTTATATAGGGACAAAGCCATGTAATTGCTGTTATACATTTCTTATGTATAACATAGGCCCAGCTCTGAAAAGTGGTTTGTACATTCAAACAAGCACCTAACCTCATCACCAGAACTGAGGCCAACTTCCTACAGCTCAAAACACCAAACCTGCCAACTATCTCCAGTACCCCCCAAAACTGCACACCAGAACCTATCAAAGACAACAAAACCCAACTACCTGTGGGGGCACATTCCTCACCAAAAAGGCACTCTGCCTCCAGTCTCTGAGTCCTGATCCTGAGAGGGAACAATTTACAAACCACTTTTGTAGAAGAAGCATCTCCTACTTGAGAGGAATGGGCTCTGTGACTGTTTGGCTAGGCTACCAGAGATGCCGCTGGTGCAACTGTGCTCACTCACTAAGTTATTTTATACGTGTTGTCATGTAAAGTGGTGGACCAGACTGGGCTGTAGGGGAGAAGGAGACCTCATTGGGGCACACTATCATGCTGTGTAGATACCCCAGTGCCAGTGAGGGCACACCTTAACACACACAGTGTTACCCACCCATGTCACGAGTTTTGCCTGTCAGCAGCCAGAGATGCAGGGGCCCAGAATCCAGAAAGCCCTACACCTATCTCCTTGAAAGCTGGCAGGCTTTGTGGCCTCAGCAGGAGCTAGCATGCCTGCAGTTTTCGCCCTGCTGTGCCTTAACACACACACAGTGTCACCTATGTCACAAGTTTTGCTTGTCAGCAAATTGAGATACAATTTCCCATAAAGCCCTGCACCTGTCTTCTTGAAGCTTGGCAGGCTTCATGATCTCAGAAGGGGCTACCATTCCAGCAAATTTCATCCACTTCAGATTAGAAATGACAAAGTTATAGGCTGTTTTGAGCTTCCCCATTATAGCCTATGGGCAAAACATCGAAACAATGAACCTGTTTTGACGAAATGAAATGGAACAGCAGTTTTTAATTGAAATAAATTTCAAAATGAACTGCTGTTCTGTTGAAACATAGAAAAACAAGTCGAAACGGAATGGTGCCGTTTCACAGAGCCCTAGTAACAAGGCTTCCCCTTTTGGAAGCCAAGGCCAAATAGCATGATTTAGCTTTTAATAAGAATGTTAGATAAGATATAATATCAATCTAGAAGTTATCACTTATATTCACTTTTGCTAAACATTAATTAGGCAGTTTTCAAATGCACATAATAATGTTCATTACTGAATGAATATATGGACTCTGCCACATGTTACACTTAAGATGTGATTAACCAGTTAATTACACCTTAACTTGTAACCCAAACACATGTTAAAGCAATTAATGGAATAATAAAGCAAGGGATAAGCCACAAAATTATTCCTCAAAAATGTATAACAGCTTTATGGCTGGTTCCTATGAAGCCATGAATTGAACCTGTGGGCAGGTATATCCCTGCAGCTGGGAGCCCTGTCAGCTGCAGACTCCCAGCTATGGGAGTACATGACGTGCTCCTAGGGTTGGAAGCTTGGATCAGCTAATAGGACTTCCAGCCGTGGGAGTGCTTGGTACACCCCCATGACTGACAGCCCTGTCAGCTGCTGCCTCCCAGCCTTGGGAGTGGGTGGTGGAATGCCACAGTTGGGAACCAGGATCTGCTGAGGGGATCTCAGCCACAGAAGCCTGCTACTTGCTGATGCAGGAGTAGCCCAGGATTGTAATCCTGGGCTCCCTCTGCACTGGTTATGAGGTGTGATGGGGTCTGATATTCAATCCCACAATCACACCTTCTGCCATGCACCTATATCGTGGCAGGAAGCACAATTGTGTGGATCATGCATCAGATGCTTTTGTGCCTTTATTTCCATGTTTGGCAGGGACCTAAGTGAAATCTAAGCCTAATTCCATGAGACACTGTATCAAGCATCTTACTAAATTTGTTAGTATGTACCACATTGATTTATTTTAGCATTGACCTTTTTTTTTCTTCTGGTATTTCATCTTTTGCCTGATAGAAATAGAGGTTTCATAAATATAGACATTTTAGCATCACATTTAGCAGCAGAGTTTAAAGTGATGGTAAAAAGAAACAGACAGGGTACCTGAAAAGTTCATGTACCTACTGGCATTTCATTGCTAAATATACAGACTCAAACTTTAAATTAACCTTAGCTAAAGTAAGGTAAGGGCTAAAGTAAATAGCCAATGGTCATTTATCCATTTCACTTTGCAGGCCTGAAGTAGGAGACACATGATAGTTTTGGTGTGGATAAAAGCCAATGCTTAAATAGCAGTAGTAGAGATACTGCAGGCTGTAAATGACAGAAGGTGTTTAAATACAGCCTTTTAACCATTAGTCATATGACCCTCTGTCTGTAATTTTGGTCACTTTCTAATCACTTTCACTTGTATGAAACTCAAGAAACCCCTGCCTTTTGGAAACAAGTACAAAGGAAAGTCCAATACTGATGCCACTTATAAATTTGTTCCTTTAGGATTCTCAGGTTATTCTAATCTGTGCTTCAATATAGATAGGGTAAATATTCTCTGGGCAATGAAGAAAAAAGATTCAGTAATAATTCTGTTGGTTCAGTCATATTCCCTCTGGGCATGTGTATAAGTTTATTTATGCACACCTAAACTTAATGCATCTTTACTTAAGGTGCATTAAGGTGATTTAGGTGCACGTCTCCATGAGGACATGCTAATGTGCATTAAGGTGCATTAAACTTAGGCACAAATAGCTAAGTCACTGTGATCATTCCGCTTATAGCCTAGTGTATTATTCTAGCCCCTCCTTACTGAGATTGCTCGGTCTTGGACCCCTTGAGGTACATTCTGACTCTCTCCTGCCACGTCTTGATTATTGATGACGTTATTAGTTGGGAGGTGTTATTTGTTTTCTACCACAGTAGGACTCTGGCAACCTATGTGGAGATTTTCTTGGGTTACCACCTCCACTGTAACTCTTCAACATGCCACCCAAGTCTTACGTCATCATATGAAATCACAGTTGTATTTTTGGGGTTAAACAATTTTCATTATTTTTTAGGATTTATTTTTACATGTATAATCAACTCACTGTTTGAAGGGCTGTTATTACTTCACGCCGTGTCAGGTAAGTCTTAATATTAACTTAGACAGGATTCAACTAGATCCAATCTCGTGGGTTGTACAATTTGGTATAATTTTAACTTAACAGTTCAAATGCCAACATAGAATTCCTATTTAGTCCCGTCTATAGCCCCCCTTTTTTTCTCTTTCTCTCTCTCAGGTTCCCCGGTCTCCTGACGTTCTCATTTCCAAAGAACTCTCAAAGGGCTACTGCCTCTTTAAGGGTTTTAGTGAGTAGTCATCGCCCAGACTCCCTCACCCCTCAGCTTCTATAGAACCCAATTGGCTCAAATCAAAGTCTAAATGAGGAAAAAAACAAAACCACTTTCGCTGTAACTAGAATGATTGCTGCTTTCCTTACCGCGTGGCTTTCTTGGCTCCCTTTCATTTGCAGCTTGGGGTATTACCTTTGGCAGAACTTTCTTTGCTAGTGACTCCCAGCTTAACAGGATCCATTCAAGCTCTTTTCCCTGCTCAAACCTGGCCCTAGGGGTTTCTTTCCATCCCTGCTGTCTTCTCGGTCTTTCCCTCCAGTGACATCCTCCACTCTTTGTTCCTTCCGTGTCCCGCCCCTCACCTCACAGGGTTGTTGTATCTTCATGAAGCAGCTGCTCCAGAAGCATCACTCTCTTTCTGTTTTCGCCTCTCTCTCCCACTTGGTCTCGTTCCCTAAGGTGAGTATTTATTGCCCGTTTCTCTTCACAGTCTCATTAGTGCACATTCAGGCATGCTAATTTACATTAACTCAGCGTGTATCCAAGACACACACCGCGCTAATGTGAATTAGCACATCTACACATGTCCTAATGCAGCTTAGCTATTTGCACCTAAATTTAATACCTGCTTTATGCAGGTATCAAATTTAGGCTCACATAGCCTTAAATTGCCATTTTTAAGGTGCATTAAGGGCATGGGTATGCCCTTAATGCACCTTAAAAATGGTAATTTTAGGCTAAGCCTGCTTAAAAGGGGCACATGTAGACACACCCACTTTCTATAATACATGGTAAATGGTAAATAACATTCACGGCCTATTTTGCAATAATTCCATATGTTCAACAGTATCTTAATACACAATAAACTCAGCAACTCTAGCAAGCAACCACAATAAAGCCATTTCTTTTCTATGTAAAATGATGACTTTCTGGAAACTGTATTTTATGTTGGAATACTCCTTCAATGGAAAATTACTGAACAGCTATACCAAAGGCTTTAGGATATAAAACTGGAACCAGGTCCCATTTCATCCCTAGATATTAAACAATCACAATGTAAGAAAATGGATCAGTGATTCCACATTAAAATTTCAGTCTACAGAAACACAAATTACCTGTTTGTTATATCCATCCAAGTTCTGAAATTCTTGTCATCTTCAATATATCTGACTCCTTGATTTGAAAAATTCAATACATTACACTAGCATTAGTTGTCTGGTATTGTCTTCATCTTGTAGAGAGAACTCTGCACCATACATATAGGGTTTCCTTATTCCCTTAGCCATGCTGGCTGATTTCTTTTTATGACTTAGACCTACGAGTGGAGATTTTCCAACATGAAAAACTAAGATTTGAAGCCTATATATATCTCTTAGTTTTTCATGTTGGAATATATATATATATATATATATATATACATACACACACACACACACACGCATAGACACTTTACATTTAACATAACAGATTTTTACCCACAAATACTTTTTATGGGTCTATCTTCTTTTTCCCATCTGCAGAAAGGGTCGCTCAGCAGCTTATACTATGGCTCTCATTTTTCTAAAAATCATAAATCCTTTAAGGGTTCTGGTATCCATCTTTATTGTGCACAGTGCGTGCGTCTACACGAGACGCTACGTCACCATAGCTCATCGGTATAGCAACATAGCATCAGCAGTCATGAACCGTGATGCCATGAGCTCATTGCTACTGTGCAGTAGGGTCAGAAACAACCCATACACTCCTGGGACTATGCAGTAACTGTGCAGTAACAGCGGCTACTGTGCAGTCATTTAGTACTTGCTTGAGCTGCGTACTAATGACTGTGCACTAATAACCGTGCAGTCAGGTGCATGTGTAGATGCACCCAGTATGTCAGAGATGGTCATAAATAATATAATTATTTTTAAATGGTTTTCATCATTTTATATTGTCACAATGAATTTTTTATTTTTAATTTTGAAACAACTTTTCAATCTCAAATTTTCATTGTTTTTAAATGAAGATTAAAAAGTAAAAGGAATGAAAAATGAAGACTAAAAAAGATTTGAATTTGATTGAAATGTTTCATTTTAAAAGATCCAAACTATTTTGAACTCTATCTTCCAGAAAGCTTATTTTTGTTCTTGTTTTTGTTTTAAAACAGAAAAAAATTAAATCAAACAATTTCTTATGAAAAGGAAACATCTGGTTCTGTACTATCCATAATCACTTGCTTTTCATTCTTCACAGCATCAGTATCACCTATATATATAGCCCATAAAATCCATATATTGCACAATTGCAAATTCACTGATTTTTGGCATCCCATAAGTCCCATTGGTGATCTTGGCTTTCACCAGGTCTAGCTTTGGGTTACAGAAATCTGTGATTGCTAATTCCCTCCTAGGTTAACCCAGGAGAACTGTCTCTGAGCTCATGAAGGGCTTTCAGTTCAGTTGCAGACTTTTGCTGCCACTGGAGAGGGAATGGGAATATTAACCAGCCTCTAGCCTTTCCTCAAGTGTCATAGTCCTTCTGTAAGGTTGAGAAGGGAAAATTAAGGTGCCTCATACAGCAGGAAATGAGAAAATCCATTGACTAAAAAGAGGTTGGAAACAGGCAAAATGTAGGGAAGGATACCTGAGGGGAAGAGAAAAGGCTGCTGACAGTGTGTCTTTCCCTTCCCAAAGCAGTCTTGAGCCTTACAGTCACAAGAGAGCCATTATATTTTACATGGGAGTGGCAGTGTTCTCACGGATTCATTACAGAAATACCTTATTGTTTTTAATTTAAACTATTACTAACATGCGTATTTAAAGTCTAATTTCAGGCCTTAATTATAATTCCTTACTCTTTACTTAAGCACAATTGGCTTGTTTTGATAGTTATTTTTCCCAAGTGAAAATCTTGTGTGTCATATTTAAGCCCAAACTGATTCTTTACAGATGATTTACATACCCTTCAACATGAAGATTTACTGCATAGTGGAAATACTGACAGACTATTAATTAGCTGAAGGGGTGTGAAAAAATTCAGCAGCTGATATACCACAATACTACCAGACTGTGTATTTCAAAAGATAACTTAAAGGGCACAAAACTGAAAATGTGTTGTATCTCACCTTATACAACTACTTAATACAAAATCTGTCCGGTTTTGAAATAAGTTGTTAAATGCATTTTCTTTTTTTACGACTGACTGGCATGTGTTGAGCCAAATAAAGTTACTGACAAATGTGTAGGAAGTATAGTTTTTTTGACGTGTGTTAGATGCAGTAGAAAATGCTAAAGCCAATACTATAGCATTCTGTCAGAATCGTGGTTTTGGTTGCCGTTTGGATTATGTAGGGATTTTCTGTCTACTGAAGCAGAAGTGGCCAGACTGCTTGTAAATGTTTTCTGTGGCAAGCAAAAGAAGGAATTATACCTGTTGGACTTCCTACTGTGTGCCCATCACCCCAGTGGCGCCATCTCTAACCAGTTGTTATTAGTCAAGGAAAAAAGTCATAATATTTATGTCTACAATATGTATTCTGAGGTTTACCACATATTGTAGTGTCATCCCATATGTGGTTGGTTATACTCAATATCCATAAAGATCTTTCATGACTATGAATAAACAGAAGCAGGATTGTATGGACATTAACAGCAAATAAGTTATTTGATGGATTTAGCTGTTTTATTTTTTTTCTGTTTGTGGCCTGTCCAAGAATAGATCAAAATCTCCCTCTAAGCTTATAAACAAAGAAACCTAAATGAATCACTGACACTTTCATTTTATCCAGCAGCAAAAGATGGGAGACGCCTTAGGCATATAAATAAGGTGACCATATGACCCAGTTTAGCCAGGCCAGTCCCAGATTTCAAAGGCTGGTCCCAGCCTAGGGGAAAAGGAAGGTAATGTTGTATGTGTTGATAAGAGGCTGCAGAGAGAGGATACTGTTCACATGGCTTATATAACTTTTCCCTTATGTTGCTAAGCTTTCTAGTATTTAGGGAAATAGGCTTCTTTTTGGATCTTTGTTCAGAGTAAGGAACCTTGTTTTTGTCGGGTTGTATCCCATCTTTGGCACATGCTTGAGAAGAGGTACATGTCATTACCTTTCTCCACATTATCAAATAAAACTTACTTTCATAAGGGACACTGTTTCCACTCCAGCTAGTGATTAATTGTGTCTTCACAGCAGTAGTGTAACTGGGAGTAGTCAAGCAGGGTACCAAAATAAATGGGCAATCAAGATTTGCCAGCCATGAACACTTACCCTTTTCCAAATGTTTCTTACTACCAGGGATGCTCCATACAAGCAGTCAGCAACAAACACAGGAGAACTAAGTACAATGCCTGGAAAACAGGCATTCTGGGTGTTACCTTCTCAGGTGTTACCAAAGGAACAGCTGTTTCCTCTGCTTCACTGCTTAATCACACCCTAGGACATATCGAGGTGGCCAGACAAATTATTGACATTCTTGTAGGGCAGATGTCCTTTTTCCATTGCTCCTGATGGTACTTAGACATTACTGCCATTCATTTTATTTCTTCTTTAATTTGTCCTCCATGTCTCCTACACCAAGTGTAATGTTTTCTTCTCTCCCAGCTTTGAATAATTCGAGCAGCCTGAATCACATGCAGAAAGAGGCACTATTATACTGGAAAGGGAAAAGGGCCAGATGAGATCAGTCCTATTGGATCTAGGAATTTCTGAGAAGAGTGGTACAGGGGTCATCCCATTCCCTTCCAGCGGCAGCAGAATCCAGGAAGCTGCAATCCCACATAGCAGAGGCGATAAGTAATTTCAAGGAAGAGCCAATCCTAATGGTCAGCAAACTTAACTAGGAAACAGGAAGAAACATAAGGAGCAAGGGACAGGAATATCACTGTTGCTGTTGACACTGATATCATTCACTGTTTTCCATACTTTTCAGGTTGGATAATCTATGCCCTATGCAATTAGCTGTCTGTGCAAACCACTCCTTTAAGCCTCTTCACCTCAGCTTCACTCCATCTACCATCCAAGTCCCCTTCCTCACACCAACCCCTTGTTCCTTTTAAGGTCTTTCCTCTTTTCCTTTGTCTTCCCTTTTAGCTAATCCCCATTTAACAAAACACCATGTACAGCATTTAAAGAACCTCAAAATGCCATAGAATTTAGGCTGGAATTCACATGAAGTCCATAAACTCCACTGTGCTGCTTTGTTCTTTACCATCACTCTTTATCTTGTCCATTTAGACTGTAACATTTTGAGGCAGTAGAGGTCTCTTACTTTATGTCTAAACAATGCTTAACGTCAGGCTGTCGTCTTCTATTGGCTCCTATGATGCTACTACAACTACTAAGAAAAACAGAATCAAGAGCTGTTTCTCGACTTAAATATACATTTATGTTAATAGCTGTGCTATTTTTACTTTATATGAGCATAACTGAATAAAAAGCTCACTCAGACAAATGATCATGAACTAATTAATAAAAGAAGCTGTAACTACTGACTGAATGAATCAGGGATTTTTCATTGGGATATTCAAATAAATCTTAGGAGCTGAAGAATTACCTGCCCGAGGTGCCTTAGAAATCTGAGAATTTATTCTCAAAATTGCTTTTTTGTGGTATTTGACTACCCAATATCCATAGAGAATTTTTTTCTGCAGCTATTCATGCAAGCAAGAAAAGCAACGTCTGAGAAAATATATATTATCCTTTTACTGTATTTAAGGAGAGCATTGGTGAAAAAAGGTCCTCTTTAATAAATATTTAAAATGCAGTGTTGGAAAGAAATGTCCCCCACTTATGAAATATCTTTGAATCTTAAATCCTTTCAGGGACTAGGAATTTATGTTTTAAATTAAGATTCAGTGTTTAGGGTTGGTGGGAAAGCTACTACTTTAGTAAAATATTTAACAATAAGAGCTGGTTGATGGCTGGAAAAAAACAATTTTGCTTTTTAATATTGAATGTTAAGAGGATTTTGGCTATGACAAGGTAACATTTTTAATAATGTTTCACACTTAAAAGACACTTGGTAGTAGAATAGAAATGGCTCATAAAAACATTCAGTATATACAGCTGTACAATAACTGTAAAGCCCACTCCTTCCACACAGCACTCCAGATCAGAGCAGCTCACTGACTGAAAACTAACACAATATATTTCTAGAATCTAAGGACCCTAAGTGGCAATAGCAGAATACCAAGCTGTCAACTTTCTCCTGAACAATACTTCTATCCATACAAAGTACATAAAGCCCTCTAACCCACTTCTTATGTCTACACTCCTACCTACATCAAGAAAAAAATAATTCTGCTTCTTAACCATTCTTTGTTTAATATCACTCCTATTTTCTCATCTCTTATTCTTTCTCTCCTCCCCATCCTTTCAGGTTTCAATATTTAAAGGAGGAGTTTTGAGAAAGAAGGGTCTCTGAACTTTTTCCACCTCTAAATCAGGGGAAATATTAGTGGAACAGCTAATGGGTCCCATATTTTGAGGTTTGGGCATCAGATCTTAATAGCCAACTGTCCACCAAAGTAGGTGGAGTGACATTAAAGCATTCTTACAGGTGCTGTATTTTGCATGGATTATTCAGGATATCTGGGACATGGTGGATGTGTCTATATATATAATTAATGTGCCTGACTCTTATTGCACAGTAAATTCAGGCTCAAGCTTCAGTCTGCACGTGTGCCCTATTAGGTGCAGATTTGCACCCAATGAGAGTAGTCAGGTCCAGGTCTGCTCTTGCCATGCTCTGCCCCCTGCAGCAGCCAGAGGGAGCTGTAGGCTCCAACCGCAGCAGCTCAGGTGCCAGCCTTTGGCTGGCAGGGGCACAGGGGCTGCCTCAGGCTGGCAGGGGGCTCCAGAGTCAGGCTTGGGCTGTCAGGGGATGTTCTCCTGGGGGCTGGTGGCTAGTGCACCATGGGCACTCTTTGCCCTCCCCCCAGCAGAGGCAGCCAAGGCACTGCATCTGCAAGGAGCTCACTGGACTTCTCCTCCTCTAGCCTTTGCAATAGGGCACCTGGGCAGCTGCCCATGGACCCCAGGCCCACAGTGCTACCCCAAGAACACTCACACTATGGACAGTTTGCAAGAAACACTAAACTTTATTTTTCTCCACCACATAACAACTGACCTCCCCCTCTCACACCACAGATTCCCTCCCACCCTCCCCAACAGCAGACCCATATCCTTCCCTGACAGCATGCTCCCTTCCTCCCTCTGTCTCAACAACACACCCCACCCTAACCCCAATGTGCACCACCAGTAAAGGACCTGTTTCCCATGCAACTATGTACAGTGCCTGGTTTGTGAACTGACGGGAGGGAACAGTGGGATGGAGGTGACTCCAGTGAGATTCCCAGGGAGGAGCCCCTGGCACCCCAGCCTCTGGCAACACCACCATAGTTGTGGACACCACAGTGAACCCGATGGACTAGGGGCTGGCTCGGGGGCAAGGGATGGGACTGTCCAGCCTGCTCAGGCCGCTCGCCCTCCTTCACCACAGGGCCAGGGCCAGTAGAGTTCATGTGTGGAGTTGGCACAGACGCAACCAGCTCTTGCTGAGGGGCTGTATGGTGGATGGGTGGCAGCCCAGGCAGGGGGCCAAGCCATAAGGGGAGCAAGCTCAGGAGTGGGGCAGGGAGCCTTATCCAGTGCAGACAGTGCTAGCTTCCACTCAATAAAGTCCTGAACTGCCTCCCACTTCCCTGTGTGTTGGGGGTGAGGGAACTCTGGAAGGCAGGAGGGGAACTCAGCTAGCCAGAGTGGGGAGGGGAGAGGTGGGAAGAGGTGGGACCCTGTGCAGGGTCCCTAGCTCCAGGTATTCAGCCCAAGGGCAGGTGGGTGAGCTGGCATAGGCATAAATGGCCACAACACCCCCTTCTGTTCCAGCTCTCCTCCCTGTGTGTCGCTTACCAGAGAGGTGTAACAGGTACTCCTGGCAGTCAGACATAGTCCCTGGCTATGGTGAAGTAGTCCAGCGGCCTGCAGTGTCCCAGGGTGTGGAGGCATGGTGTCTGGCTGCCTGGGCAGTGGCCCCTCTGATTAGGACCTGGAGCTACTCACTGCGGAGGCCATCCCTAGCATGTCCTCTTCACTTGGGGTGCACTGTGCTGCTGGAATTGGTAGGGTAGATGCTGGCCTGGGTTGCCCAAGCTGCCAGGTGAGGCCATGGTCAGGAAGCACACCAGGACCTGGCATTGGAGGCCTAAGGGACCCAGGAGATGGAGCTTCCCAACAGGCCTCTGAGCACTAACCTTATGGTTTCTGATTTGTGGCACAGGCTCCAGCAGCCTGCCCATGCTGGAATAGATGTGGCAGGCTTTGCCAGGGTCTGTTGGGCCCAGGATCCTGTCCAGCTGCCACATGAAGGGCATGGACCTGCAGGCTGCCCTGGACCAATGATTATGGTCCCTGACTTGCACCCATTGGACCTGCAGGACCTTGACCTTCATGCAGCTGGTGGCAATATTCCCACATGTGCTATGCCATGGCCACATATATGTGTGCATGGGCCTGGGGGGCCCAGCCAAACTGTCACCAGACCTCCATGTCACTCCAGGTTGCAATGATTTCTGTAGTCTCATGCTCTATCCAGTTTGGCCCCCAGGCCACTGTCTCTGGCATGAGGGAGGCTGACATGGCATCTGCTGCCAGGGGCCTCAGGGGGCCAGGCCAAGGCTCTGGGTGCCAGCGTCATCTGGTATGTGCCTGCTGGTGGGGGGGGGCGGGGCACAGTGCCTGGGTGGCAGACTGTGCCCATGTGGAGTCATGGGGGGCAGTCCCAGGGTCTGTGGGGCTACAGAGCCTAGCACATGCCCTCAGCAAAGAGGAATGAAGCCCATGGGGCAAGCAGCTGCTGTTACAAGCCCTGGGGGGCAGAGCCAGGGTCCATGGGGATGAAGTGCCAGGCGTATGCCCATACTGGTGAGGCAAAATGCTTAGGGGACAGAAAGAAGCTGGGTTGGGCCCCAGGAGTCAGGCCAGAGGTCCAGAGGCCAATGAGCTGTCCCTGACACATCGCTACAGAAACTGCCAGCCATGTGGCTCTGCATGAAGTAGGAGGCTGGCCCCCTACTGGTGCAGCTGACAAGGCACAATTTGCACCCAACATCAGCATCTACATGTGTGCTACTGCACATTACTTAATGCGCCATTTTTTTCTAGTTCCATGTATGTGTTGGTACTAGCAAATGGCACATTAGACTAATTTAATGCATAGTAAGTGCTATGCACATGAAGACAGTGATGCTTTACTATGCATTTAATAATGTGCAGTAAAGGGCCTTATGTAGACACATCCATTGATTCATAAATTATCTCTCCAGCCTTTCTATCATGCATTTTAATATCTTATTTTTTTACCCTTTGTGCAAAATGAAAAACATTACCCAATACCACAAGTTTACCCATCAAAACCACCATTAAGAAAATATTAAAAGAATATCCAAAGTGGTAATGGTCAAACATCACATAACTGCTTCTACAGCTACATATTTTTCTGATAAAAGTGTGTTTTGAAACATTTCAGATCTAATGAGATAAAGCCAGTTTGCTGACTAAATGAATGAAGGTTCTTGCATCTATTACAAGGACAGACTACTCAGTGAATGTCACTTCAAGAGTTATTATGCATTTCTTTTAACATTCTCAACAGTGTTTGCAATTTGCATTGCAAAAATCAACTTGGGTACTGAGAATTTCCTCAGATACTCTGCTTTCCTAAATTAACAACTCTTTCCTGACAAGGGTCACTGGAGAAGGCAAACTCTAGTGATTCATAATGACAGTTTCTAATGATGCACCACCTGTCAGGCAAAAAGAGGGAAGGGGTAAATGACGTGCATGAAGAATACACATACAAACAGTGCATGCACTTTAAGAAGGATGAAGAAGAACCTGCAATGTTATCACATTAAAAAATACAACCATCAGCCAGGTATGAAAAAAGTGGGAGAAAGAAGTTAAGCAAGTGATTCTCAACCTACTACACATGATTCACAAGCCCAGAAATTTCAAATAGAAATTTAGAGTATAAAAAACATTCTGAACCTGTTGCAGTCTTGCTGAGTTCTTGGCAACATTAGAATTGCTCTATTATTATTTATTTCTAGTCAAAACAAATGAAAGCTAAAGGCTGGCATTTTCTGGGGGCTGGACAGCTGTGTGGAGCACTGCAGCTGTGTGATTCCCTGCCCCATACAGCCAGGTCAGAGATTCATAGGTGGTAGGGCTAAGCAACCAGGCCAGCAGTATGGTGGGGGTGGAAATCACCCTCAGCATGGAGCTCCCTACAGCTGCCCAGACCATAGCTGGAGGGACCCCAGACTGGGGCAGGGGAAACCCCCAAGGCATGGGGCTCCCCCAATGTAAGTGGATGATCAGTTTAGGGCTAGCACCTGGATGAGAGCAGATCAGAGATTCACAGGGGTTAGAGCTGACCAGCCAGCCCAGCCACATGGTGAGGGGAATCCCTCCTGTGTGTGTGGCTCCTCATAGTGGGAAGACCAGGGCTCACAGGGAGCCCAAGCCAGAGTAGGGAAACCCCGCCAAGCTATGACCTGCCCCAGTCTGGGCTCCCGCCCAGCCACGTTCTGGGCAGCTGTGGGGAGCCCCACGCTGAGGCTGATTCCCCCTGCCTCTCCCACACTGCTAGCCTGACTGTTCAACATGTGGGTAGATGCCTGGCTTGGGGAAACCAACACAGGTATGGGAGACTCCTTCCCCGCTCCCCCTGTGAATCAGAGACTCGCAAGGGGTGGGGCTGAGTAGCCAACCTAGCCACACAGGGCAGGGGGCGAATCACCCAGCTGTGGTGCCAGCATGGGTACAGGGGACTCCTTCTCCCCCCACTCCTTGTCCCCATGAGAGGGACAGCAGAGGGTTCTGGGTCTATGCCAGGCAGCCAATCAGGGATGGCCCCTGATTAACTGGGCTCGACCTGGCTCAGCAATGGCTGGGAGATGTGCTCAGGTGTCCCCCACCTTCTGTCCTCACCAGTGCAGGCTTCCACGTTTCTTTCCTAAATGAAGAGTGAGCATGAGTTCATATTTATTAATTATTGGTCCAACTTGCACCTTAGAGAAGCCCGCGTAGATTGGATGGATTCCATCTCAGGCTTTTTGACTCTCTCTACTTAGCCTTATTTTTGCACATGTGAAAAGATGCCCTATATGCAGATCACAACTCTGCTTTTCACAAATACTATTTTTCAATTTGAAATCTGGAAAAGAAAATGAACGCTTACAAGGATTTTTACACAGTGTCTCCATTTTCTTCTAACTTCAAAGTGATGAGATGGGGAATGAGCTGCATAACTCTCATAGTTGTCTGCAGAAGTTGTGTGCTGAAGTCCTGGACAGTAAAGTGGAGTTAAAACATTTTAAGCAAAACTTAGAATAAATGCAGCTGCTTGTTGAGTTTGGCCAAAACTGCTGGAAAATTCTAAAAGGCCACCAGAAGCTGAAAATACATCTTGCCAGGACAAGCAGGCAAATCCTGTGAAAGTGATATATAATGACTCTAGATGGAATACTCTCAGAAAAAAAATGATACATTTCTATGGATTGTGAGATTGTCCCAATGCAAAATAAGCCAAAAATCATGCGAAAATGTGGTCGATAGAAATGCCTACATAGCCTGGATTTTGTAGGCTATCACAATCAATTCTGTTTACACATCTCCCAGTGCTAAGTGAAGGGTGCTATGTCAATTTATTGTGTTAAACTGACCAAAAGCATTTCAGAACCAAAGTTAAGTGACTGGCATACTAAGTACCATAAGTCAAAGAGACTATGGATACAAAATCTATTAAAGCAATGGGAAGCAGTTGCACATGGTTTTGAAGTGGTACAAAATATTCACTAAATCAAGAAATACAGACAGCTGTTGTATCCATGGCCAAGCTTCGTTTAATGCAAGATGGCATTGGTTTTGTGATGTGTTAGTTCTCAGGCATTGATTCTGGTGTGTGTGCACATGTGTATGTTAGCCTACCTTTTTATTCCTCTCTCATGGCATTCACAAAAAACTTATATAACTAACCATAAAAGGTAACACTTTCTAAGCATTGTTTAGGTACAAGTATGGAAAGTTGAGCAAGACCATTAACAATTCAGAAAAGACAGTGCTTATTTAGAAAGGTAAATGAAGTAGTAGTAGTTTATTTATTCCTTTTAATATAATGATACAATAGCATTAACAATAAAGGAGTATATTATATAAGAATGAAATTACATGATTTGCAGTTATTTGTGGTTATTAGTAAAGGTGTAAAATAAAATTACACATTCTACTACTACTACTGATAATGGATATGTCTTTACAAATGGCAAACAGTTGAACAGTAGACAGCTACTTCATTGGCCTTGGCGACCTCCTCAATTTTATCACTAAATTCAGCTTTAAGTTATTTTTCCAGGAATAGGTAGAGTTAGCTGTGTTAGTCTGAAGTCAGGCAGAAGGCAGGGCAGCAAGCCAGCTTTCAAAGTCTAACAAGAGGTTACTCCTGGTTGCCCTAGAGGGGCATCATTCACAACCTCCTGAAAGACATTTCACCTGATACAAGGGCAAGTAAACAGATGAATACACAAACAGGTTTAGTTGGCTGAATACAGAAAAAATCCTTTTTATAGACTGGGATAGTCCTTTGTTTCTGCATCAAATCAAAGCTGAGTGCAAAGTATTTTTGATAGTAATGTGGTGTTTTTTCTTCTTTCAGTTTATGAAAATCCTCTGCCACAACCTAACCTGGTCAGCTGACCTCAATAAACCTTCCGCTACCTTCCCCTCATAGGGAAGTGCTCCACCACTCAGCCCATGCCTGTCTGCTCTGGCTGACCACCTAATGCAGGGGCGGGCAATTATTTTGGTCAGAGGGCTGCTTACTGAGTTTTGGCAAGCCATCGAAGGCTTCATGACAGGCAGCCAGGGGCAGATAAATATTAATTTTCTAAATTTTTTAGGGGCTCCATGGGCCAGATAGAATGGCCTGGTGGGCCACATCTGGCACCCGGGCCGCATTTTGCCCACCCCTGACCTAGTGGGTCCCACCCCCAAGCTCTACAGAAAACCATGCAACTTAAATTGATTCCACTTTGGGCTTTTTGAATGTCTGTACTTAGCCACAGTCTATTCAGGTACTCAATTCAACTCAAGTGCTAGACAGAGCTTTATTCCAACTGTTTACAAATTATTTTATGTTACAAGTTAATAAAAATACAGGCAACAATGAAACTGAGGTTTATTTGCCTCCGCAGGCTCCTGCTTTCTCTGCAGATCAGTCATAATACAGATTAAGTTTTCACTGCACTGCTCCTAATAACTACTGCATTATGAGAACTGAGCTTCATGCAGCACTTAACATAAACTGTTCTAATCACAAACATTTACATCTCCATGAAAATGTATGATATGGTATTCTCATGATTTACATATCTGAATGCTCATGGGTAAATAATATTTCTTGTGTATTAATATTCTTACTGCCTACTGGTGTTTACAATAAAATGAAGAACTCTGCAGTATTTAAAACCCTTCAGATGTAATAGCATTACGCTACACATATTTTGTTTTACGGTTTTCTCTAATGTTAATTACAGGAAATTGATCTTCCTGGAACTCTTGTAATTAATTACTTGTTGCATTTTTTTTCTATCAGTCTTTAAAGCGGAAGCTTCCATTGAGATCAAGGATTGAGATCTAAGTATGGGCTGAGCAGCACTCTCTCTCACAAGCTGTCCTGATTTCAATGGAACAATTTAGAGTGTAAGCTAGGCATATCAAAGTTATGGCCTGCAGGCTGGATCTGGCCCTCAGGACTGCCTATGGGTGTGGGAGTGACTCATAGACAGCCTGCCGGGTGCACCAGATGTTCCCACATGCTGCACGCGGAGCCTGTTCCATATCGTGTCCCAGAGCAGCATAGCAGGGATATGCATAGCAGGCATAGCAGGGATATGACTGCATCCAGCACCCACTCTGGATCCCAAAGGTGGGGCTGGTCTGTGTGTCCATTCAGGTCCGTGGATTGGCCCCACACTACTCATCCAGCTTGCAGGGCCAGGTGGAAATGACACCCCTGGTATAAGACGATTTTCGGCATAAAAATAATATTGGAATCTGACTCCAAATTCAGATAGTATGATATGACACCATGATATGATATGAGTTTTGTGTAGGAAAACTCTCATATGGACATGTTAGAAAATAATATGCTATGACATACACAGAGTTGAGTACCTTTTGGTTGTTCACATTTACAGGGGTTTAACTTCCCTTCTCATTAGTTTTACTCAGATCGACTAAAAGTATATTTTCAGTCACTACAGGAAACCAAGTGTCCCAAAAAAAGAAAACAGGCAGCGAATGAAGTCATTATTCCATTCCCCATCTCCTTCCTCCTCTAGTTTCCCAAATTCTAATAAAATGGAATACTAATTAGTGATCACCATAAAAGTAAAACTTTCCTTCTCGTAAAGCATGCATAATTTTTTCCTTTACTGAAAAAATACTGGCAATCCACCTGTCCTGTATTGCCCAGTGTAGTCACACGATGGTGCTAGTTTGGTTTCCCAGTACAATTTGGTCCAATTCCACCAAACATTTTGTTATTGAATCTCTTTTTTTCCTACTCTATCTCTATTGTTCTGAAGCACAAATTATTTAGTCTGTCCCTTACAGGTATCTCATTGTGCCATGGGTTAAACACTCAACTACTATGTTATTCTGCAAAAAAATGGATGTGCCAGGAGTCTCATACAGCCACCCAGGTATGACTTTGAGAAGGCCAGATGTCCCTTCTCTGAATACTTCGCAGGATACAAAGTAGCTGTTAAAATTATACTGTGCCTTCACTGAGATTTATCAGGGTTATGAAGACCCAGATTTTTGGGATTGCTTTGTTAGCAGGGAAAGACAATTTCCCCCCTTTTACAGGTGCTGATTGTGACACACCCTGGCCCCACATGCGGTCAGGTATTCCTTTAGGACACATTCCTGGTGTGTTCTTACACCTTCAGGGATGTCCTTCAGCCCCCCAAGCCCTCTCCGCTGTCTTCTGATTGACCATTGGGAACAGACTGAGATGCTCCAAATGTCACCTCCCTGACCCAGCTTTACCCACCTTACTAGCTCTTAGCAGAGGGGATTTTATTAGCTAAAAGAATCACACCCTTGTCGACTAATATGCTTTGAGAGAATAGATTCCTCCTTCTTTGGAGGAAGCCTCCCTGTATGAGGAAACTCTCTTAAATCACAGTTATCCCTGATATAAAAGATATCAAATGATTTATTATAAAAACAAGAGCAAATATACAAGATCAGTCACCATATGTTGACATAATCTGTGATATTAAATAAACAAACAAAAGAAAATACCAGAACCACATTCAGATCATACCCTGCATCTTAAAAGCCCAAGAATGCAGCTTCTACTCAGCCCACTAGCTAAGGGCCTCAAGGGTTTTCCTATGCCTGGAAAAAAAAAAACAAAGACAAAACTTGCGCTCCTGGAAAGACTTAAGTACAGTTTCTTTATCTGGCCATTTACATACATTATCCCTTGCGTTCCTGGGGCACCCAAACTATGCATATAACTTCCTGTCCCCCAAGGGTGTATGTTTACCAGACAAGAAGATTTTTCTGATCTAATTATGACCAGGAGAATACTTGCATCCTTTCAAACATATCCAAAATAGACAATCTCTCCCTTAATTTTTGTATTGTGAGAAATGTCTTTTCCCCGTTCCTAAGTGATACTCATTCTAGGGCCTCTTCTTTTAAAATGGAAATTTGTCTTTGTCTGGAAGAGCCTGGCTCACGATGCCTTGGACTATGTCCACAAGGTCCTGTTTGCCTGGCTATTTATGATACCCATGTCAGATTCTAATTTTCAATGGTTATTACTCTTTAGCCATTTAGGCTTTGAGCTCCTCTTGGGTGCGGTAATAGAAGTTGTAGTGCGCAGATACTCCCTTATTTAGACTACAGAAGTTGGCAATTGGGAGATCATCCTTCAGTTAAGAAGCCAGTTAGTTAGTTTCAGATGAAGGGTCTTCAGAGGTTGCTCACTGCCCCACAATGAAAGGTGGTTGCTGTTCTTCTTATTCATGTGTACCTGTGCATTTACTGAACCCAGTGATGACTACACCAGATGCTTAAGAAACTCATTGTTTAGGTAGTGACACCTGACAATCCTTATTATGTTATGCAATCCTGGTCCTATTACAACATATAAGAAATATATGATATATCAAATACTACAATGCCTATAAGAATAAAAACGAGACAGCTGAATGCAGCTTAATGCCACCTATCTATTGAGACCTCACATGCCAGATCAGTAAAACAAACATGACGTCTCAAGAACGCCGCAAAATATTGTGGGGTCTATGGCACTGATCATGACTGCTTTGAGTGAATCTACACATTATTTTTCTCCTTATCTTATAATTATAGAGCAAGAAGTGATTGGGTCAGTGACCCAGTCTGATCTCCTATAGAATGTAAAAAATAGAATTTTACCTGTCACCTGAATAGTCTTACAACCTGAACACACATAATCTTTATACTAGTATAACTTACATTGCTTTTCTACACTGAAGAATAATACACAGGGATCTGGAGTGGACACAGATGAGGCAAATCTGAGGTAGCAGCAGTGTAGAAAACTATTTGCCACTAGGTAGAGGGTACAGATGATAGCCTGTATGATTTAGGTAATGGCTACCTTAGAAAAGTTGCAGACAAACATATTAGTTTGTCTTGATGTAACTTATATTAATGTAGTTTCACTCCTATTTTTCCTGGAGTAGTTCTACACTGGATTCAGGTAAGTCACATCAGAGTAGAGCTGTATGTCATGTTTCCACTTCTTTTTTCACAAAAGAGAAACAACAGCATAAATGTGTTATGCAGTGTAAATGTGTTATGCACTTATACTGAAATCAATGAATTGCTGAGGATACAGGAGATATGTTAGGAACTAGGTAATCTTAATACCACAGCTATAAATTGCAATTTGGAGTTACACATATACACATTATCTTTATTGATCAGCTATGCTTCCCATTCTAGTATTATCTTCCCATCTTCAGAGGGTTGTGCATGCCCCATCCACCATGCATAGCCCTAAAGAAATATGGACAGTTTCATAAAATTCCTGAAACATACTGTGTGATTAACTCTCTCAGAAATACGGAATTGGGGAAATGTCAACCTTGTAGTGCACATCTACATTATTTCCACAAGAATAACAGCTGGATGACTCTCACTATATCTTAATTCAAGTGTCTCTCCTTGATGTCCAATGTACCTTAATGCAGTTTTACATCTCACTTTGAAAATTAGTGTGAATTGTCAATAGAAATGGCAAGTTATGGAATTTCTGTCTTGGCACCAAACATAGGAATGTGTTTCTTTTGGATAGTAAAATGTTTCTGCATTCTGGATATATTCTGATAGCTATTCACAATGCAGGTGAGATAAACTGTTGAAATCACTGTGAAGAATTATTTATCTCCCTTAAATGAAAAGAAATAGGAATGTACATTTTTCAGCTCTTCATTTTCTCTCTTTTATCTAAAGAGAAAGGATATGATGAATGAGCAGCTGCACACTGGCTAGTCTTTGGTGATATTCTGCAACTTCTCTGCAAGAAACCACAAAAAACAATCTATATTTTTCCCATGGCAATGAATACTGATGAGAGAAAATTTGATGTAACCTGAAGCATTCCTTTTCTATGCAATTTCCATAGATGCAGCCAATTAGAATAACTTTGGCTACCTGCCAGTTTGGTTATTTAGTTACCAGAACATAATTTGGCTCTATCAAGTGGTTTCAAGCTGCTCAGGTACTTTGTAGTTTTTCCTGCAGAATTCATCAAACCCTCCAGAAAGGTCTCACTTTTCAGGATATATTTTTATTCCCTATAGCTGGTAAAATCACATTATTTTTCTGGGGTTCACTAGGTAACTTTGCAGCTTCTTCTAGCCATATTCTTTCTTTCCACTCCTTCTGCCACCCCCACCCAAAAACATCATATTTATTACACTATTTACAGTGAATACACAGCTGCTCATATGCTCAAAATATAGCTCCCATTTTATACCATATAAAACTCCATTGCTCTAGTACTGATTACAGGATTCAGCATATGAGAATGAAAAAAATTAACACAAGTTTTCTGAGCTACTACATACATTTCAACATACTGAAAGATGTTAGGCCATGTAGTTAAGTATTAATTATACAAATCTCTTGTAATGTTTGGCACCTTGTTTCCATAAATGGAATATGCTAGATCATTTGTACACATTTGTTAATTATTAGTTCATTTTGTTTTCCCCATTTCACTGCCCTGAGAGTCCAAGAACCTGACAAAAGTTATAGTTTGCATTAAACAATATTTTGTGTGTAAATAATCAACAAGATTGATTATTATTAGTATTTAGGCACTGCTCCTGAACCGAAACCCTATGTTGTTGGTATCTGTACACATGTACAAAACAGGAGGCCCCATCCAGAGAATGTATGTTTTAAATATAACATGGGAAGCAATGGATGGGAAAATAAAAACAAAAAAGAGCAAAGTAACAATGAACAAGAATAATTAGAATAAAAAGAAACTGTCACATCATACTAAATGACTAGCCATTTGTTAGGTGTTTATAGTAGGTGATATAGTTTTAAAGGCAGTTTTAAAGAGAAAGAATTAATGTGCAATGCTTATGGCTCTAAAATTTAATTGGGCGTTCTTCCCATGCATAATGGGTAGCACAAGATGATAGGTGAGAAAAAACTGGAAATGCAAAATAGGTGCCTAGTCACCTGGACCTAACAACATTCTAAGATGGGGCAGGTATACGCATACCTGATAAGTGCTCAAATTTGGACCAGGTGAGGACTGGTCCATATTTTAGCCCAAGTAGCTGAACTGTTAGGAAGCAAAAGAACCTGCTTCTCTCTGACTCCATAACATAGTGCTCTAACCACCAGGCCACAGATGAGACATTATCCAACCCTCCTTTTGAAGCTGAGCCATTGAGCTTTGCGTTTAATAGTTATTTGATACAATGAATGGAAAACAGAAGAGAAGTGTCTGCCTATTGGGAGAAAAGGTCCATACAAGAATTTGGGACCTGCTTCCTGAGCCATAAACCTTGTAGGTAGCTCCTGTTGTTACCTATAATCTCACTCATGGGGCTGTCCAAGGGAGCAGGTTAAACAGGAGGGCTGGAGAAGGGGACTGCCTAATTCCTAATCTTTGGTAAGGTAGTCAGAGAGTGGTGCAAGAAGTCAAACTCCCTCTGCGCGTGGGACCTAAAACCTGGGTCAGCCACACCCTGGGCACTAATCATTCAGGTTAAGTAGAGATGTTCAAAGAGCCCAAGGCAGAAGTGGTTTAACTTTTAAGCTTTAAGTCCCCAAAGTTTGGCTAGGAGCATGCAGAACATGTTAGCCTTTGTGGAGGAGGAAGCTCAGAGCCTTCCTCCGTGGGCCAAGTCCAACAGGTAGAGCAGGCTCTCACAAGTCTCCCAGTGCACCCTGAAGGCTCGCTGGGCTTCTGAAGGCTTCAGAGCAGAGTCATAAGGCCAAGGCACCCCTGATTAGCTGGTGGGGACATCACAGCTGCACACCTGGACCTGACATTGCAGCAGCTCATTGTGACATGCACCTTCATGGCCTTGAGCCACCAGCCGACCATCCCATGCATGATGACCCAGCACACCCTGCACACACCAATTGTGTGTGTGTGCATGCATGTGTGTGTTGGATACCTGAGTTGTGTGTGTGTGTGTGTGTGTCCATCTATCCTGGAGGCCTGGGTTCTATGTATGTGTCCCAGATGCCCGGGGGGTGTGTGTGTGTGTGTTCACGCACACATGCCTCAGATGTGTGATTTCTGTGTGTCCTGAAGGCCTGTATTCCCCACACCACTGAGGTTGGTGGCCCCAGCCCTACACATTGGCAGGCTGTCTGGATCTGCAAAACTCTGGCTGAGTAGCTCATCACTCATGTGAACTGGGAGCCCTCCCTGGATGAGTAGGGCTTTGAATGTCCCCACCCTGGCACTGGGCTATGGGTCTCCAGCCCCATGCTCCTCTGTCCCTCTGTCATGGGTACCGCTGCCCACAATCCAGGCTGACCAGGCACCATCCCCTTCCCCTCTCCTTCCCCAGCATCTACCATTCCCTGAGGAAGAACGAGGCTCAAGGAAGAGACACGTCTTGTTTTAATGAAGCTGCCCAATTTGTAGTATGTTAATTAAACAAAACCTGTGAAATGTTCCCTGCTCCAAAACTTAGAAACTTTTTCTCAGTTAACGTAGAGATATGGGAAAGACCCTAGCTGCACCAAGTGATTATGACATTGGGGGAGGAGAGGCAGGAACCCATGGGGGCTCAACTTAACAACCACAAAAATTTGGGGTAACAAGGGGAATGCCACATGTGAAACTAATCTCCCTCGATTTAATTAAACATTGCAGCTGCCGAATAGTTTGTGTGTATAATAAAGAAAAACTGTGGAATGTGGCCTGCTTGGGAACTTGGGTCCAAGTCCAGGGGGCTGCCCATCCTCACAGAGGCTGCACTGGTACCCCACAGCAGGATGTGGGCCTATGGTGGCCTGGCACAGCAGGCTGGTGGGCCTCACCACCCCACCCCACCCCATTCTGAGTGCTCCTGTACCCTTCCAGGACTGGCCCAGAGCCTCTTTGGACTCTTGTACCTACACCAGTGGTTGCCAGTGGCTGGGGGTAACAAGTTGGCCCTGGAAGGTGGGCTGCAGGCCCTGGCATCAGATCTCAGGCAGCCTGGTCACTCTGTCATCCCACAATGCTGTTCCCTGGAGAAGAACCCACTGGAAGCCCTCCTGGCTTTCTGAACCATGGGTCAGTGGCTCCCATGTGTCATATCTCCTGTTCCAGGGCCCACCACCCCAACATCTCTCAATCAATGCGCAGTGTGGAGCATTCCCCCTCAGCTGTCATCCCGGGATGGCTCCTGTGGGACCTCTGCTCCTGTTCCACCAGGAAAGAGTCACTGGAGCAGGGTGGAGCATGCTGGGTGGGGCTAGGCAGCAGCCTGTCCCACCCCTCCTGCCCAGGAGGGCTACAGTCTCTCCACAGGAGATGGCATTGATGCCACTCAGGGGTGTCATAGCTGGATCCCAAGTGGTCTTTAACCATATGCTTGAACTCCTTATCCTGGCACTGTGACTTTCTGCTCTGTAACACCATGGGTGGTCTTCCACAGACAGCAGGTGGCCATCTGTGGATCTCATTCTTGAACCTTTGCAGCATGTCCCTGGGCCTGGATGGCTCATTTAAGTGCCACAGCAGAACAGATACAATCAGTCGTCAACCTGTCTTTTCCAATCCCCCACATCAAGTGTCCCACTTGGCCCTCATTTCACTGAAACCATCTGCACACATCTCCATCTACACACTGTAGGTGTCTGGGTGGCCATCCTGGGCCCAGTATCTCAGGCTTCATGGTCAGACCTCCCACACACAAATGTGGAGTCTGCAGACAAGGGAGACACCAAGACACGTATGGTGAGTCCCCTGTTCTGACCGTTTCCCACTCCTGGGCCCAGAAGCCATGCAGCTGCTCATAACCCAGCACTGATCACACCATGGGATGCCTGTGTTCTACCTCCTGACTGGGAAAACCTGGATGCATGGGTCCAAGCTTCCTGCTATGGAAGCTGGGGGTGGGAACCCAAGTGTCTGGGCCCATAGGGATGAGCCTTCTTTGATTCTCTGGAAGGAAAGGGAAGGAGGGAGTGGAAAGCTTTTGCTAGGAAGAATTTGTCCCATTCCCACTGCACCTTACCAACAATGGTGCTCATACATATCTGTTCTTCCAAAAGGTGCCCAGAGGCATGCCAGAGAAAACCCGCAGTTGTGAATGTTGGTTACACCTCAGCTGTGGGGCTCAAAAAAAACTTCCAGTTTTTGGGGGGGTGTGGTTGGGCTATGGTTTTTGTTAGGTGGGTCCACGTCAACACACTGGCCTCTTAAGAAAGCAATGCAACCTTGAGGGATGGGCGGCTAGTTGTCTATTAACTAGATTTATGCTCCCATTCAGTGTAACGCAACAAAGAGCAGGGGGTACCGACCCTGGCACCTCAGCTTCATTCCAGGCCAGTGGTGCAGGGGTTGGGGAGGGGTGTTTGAAAGGCACAAAGTCAATGGGGAGATCACTAAATCACTATCATCAGTCTTCCACACAGATAATAGTCAAGACAAGAGCACACTGAACATCAGAGTAGGCAGGTATATGCTTCAGCATGAGCATACCCCAACCAAAAAAGAGGCATATTAAACTATTCCCTCGCCTGTAAACATCACAGTCAGAGGGTCAACAGTAAACTCTTTTGATGGATAGCTACCTTAAGGCATTTAACTAGCATGACTTGGTGTGCCAACTTCAAAGTGCTCAGACCAAAGTGCAATAGCATATGACCCATCAGATTACTGTGCTCCTGTATGGTCCAGAAGCTGTTGCACTAAAAAGCTTGATATTGTACTTAACAGTGAGCAGAGACTCATAACAGGCTGCACAACTTATATAAATACAGATGTATTCCCTGAACTCTCAGGCATTAGACCAAGTGACACAAGAAGACAGACCCAAACCACTCTCCTGCTGCCAGGTTTCTGGATCCATGGAGAGCCCAGAAGGCTGAGTACAGTGGCCTTGTGTGTTGCACTAAATTTAGATAAGCAGTGAAATGAATGGAAGCGAAATGAACATTCAGTGTAATCTGGTCTGAAATCTATTCCTACAGCATGTTATACCAACACCAAATGAGTCCCCCATTGGGCACAACCTTGACAGAAAAGCATGCGCTAAGCTGAATAGACTGAGATCTGGTTACAGATACTTCAAAACAACACTGTAAAAGATGAACATCTTGGACACACTCCTGTGTGAATGCTGTGTCCAGCAAACAGCAGAGCACTTAATCAAAAGCTACAATCTTTACATATGCCCAGGTGGAATAGATGAAATCCACACACTGATTTCATGTCTACATGAGATGCTTAATGCACAGTAGACTGATTGACTGTGCATTACAGTGTCACAGCAAAAAACATGCTATGAAGCTAATACACAGTAGTATTAGTTTACTGCATGTTAACCATCACAAGAAAAGCATGCGATCATGAAAATGTGCAGTAGGGCAGCCTACTGCACATTTATTTAGTACTTCCTTTTGCAAGTACTAAATTTAATGACCAGTACATTAATGAATGTGTAGACAATCATGCCCACTGAGTGATAATGCCAGACACTGGCTCACAGCTGGCCAGGGGTAACAAGGCAGAGTGGGGGAGAGGAGATGACCTAAAGAAGAGGAGATCATCTCTGGCCTAGGTTAGATTGCTGCCCCATGAAGGGGGCAAGTGGGGTGCTGCCATGCTCCATGGGATGTTGGTGGAATGAGAATCACAATGGAATATGGTACAGATGTTCATTACAGTGCTCTAACCTACAGTGCTGAAGACTGATACCCCATCCATCCAGGGTTATCTTAGAGTAGGATCTGCCATTTTTAAAGCATTCTATGTGCCCTGACCATCTGTTCAGTTATGGCTGTCGTGTATTTTCTGCACGCCTACCATATGTAACTTCTGAACCTGGCTACAGATATTGGAATTAAAACACAGGAGGGTCTCCTTCCTCTTCCAGTGTCCAACCCCTACTGAATATGGGTTTTTCCTGGGGACAATGTTGTTGCTTACATGTTCATGAAGCTGTGTAGCTGGCCAGCCCCTATGCATCCTACTGCACATACCCACTTAGCCACATGGACATTAAGCAGAGGAAATAGGAGCGTAAAATGTGCACCAAGTGCTGATAATGCGCCTGGAAAACCATCATTTGGGTGTGCAAAATGAACTAGGATTTTTCCCAGAGTCCTTTCAGCATTATGTCCTTGCTGTTCTCAAATATTTTTTAAGACAATAACATTCAAATAAACCATATCCTAGAAGTAAAAACAATTATTTCATCATTGTTCAATAACACTTTGAGTTAAAAAAAAATAGTGGCATTTTTATTGGACAGCCAGACTGTAAAAATAAATGTTAAGGGAGCAATCATAAAGATTTTCTTCTGAAGTGGAGAATAAGTGCCTTTATTGTCAGCATGGACTGTGCCCTTTGCAAGCCACTAGGATTGCCCTTTTTTTAAGATAGCTATATTATACTGAATATAGTTTAGCATGGCTGTATCATTTCATTTCCTCTGTGATCCTGGAATACTGCTAAATTTGTTTTTGTTTTCAGATGGTCATAAACTCTTTTAAGAAAACATCATTAGATTTAATTTAAAATAGATGTACCTTATCTGTCCTGCATTTAAAATGTTCCCCAGAAATGAACATTAATCTAGAGGAGCCTGGCTTTATTGTGAATATCAACTATGGCCTTAATACAGCTATGACTGAAACAGACTTTGCTGCCATATAAGCTGATTCAGGTGTACAGGCAGATGCATCACTACTGTTAACAACTGGATCCAAGAAGGTATTACTGTGCCAAGAAGGTATTGCTGTGTACTAACAATTTGATGGTTTGGTTTAAAAGACATTACTGAAGACTACTGGAAAATAAAGATAAAAAAGAAAACGTGCAATTCCTGCTCTGCTCATCAAAATTTTGAGTCATAATTACTTGATTTTATGTTTCAGTGGAAGTAAAATTGATTAGAAAATAACCCCCTTGCTTGTTTCCTTATACTTTTAAATAGTGCTTATAAGTATTAAAGTGCTGTTTTTAGCTATATTTGAATGGGATATTTGTTTGGGGAGAGAGGGGTAGTTAGCCAGTTAGTTTGAAGTCAGGCAGAAGGCACGATAGATTTGGCATCTTATAAACTAACTAAATCAGAGATATATATCTAGCATATAACTAAATCAGAAACTAACTAAATCAGAGATATATTTAGAATAACCAGAGATATATTTAGCATAATTCTGGGAGTCCATGCTCGTCCTCAGATGTTGTGAAAGGACATGCACAGCATGCCTCTAACAAGTTTGTAAAATGGAGAGAGTGATTTGAATACAAAAGGCAAGAAGCAGAGGATGGGGGTAGTGTTGGGTGCAGGAAACAAATATGGAACAAAGGGGTCACAAAAGCTGATAATTATCTTCCCCACAAATTCTAACTCTAAAACAAAGAAAAGTGCCAATATATATCAGGTTTAATACATACACAGAAATTCTGTAGAAACAATACATTTGGGATTGGATTTGTGGAAAAAAACTAGTTCCTATGGCATTTTATATTTTATATTTCCAATGTCAAAAATGTATCTGTAATGTATGGATTCTACATATATTTAATGTATATTATTTTTGTAAAGCAAAGAAGTGATAGAATTCTAATTTAGATATAAGTTGTGGAAAGGTTTCAAATGTCTTCTAATTCTACAGGTCCAACCTGGGTCTGCTGAGAATATAAAATTGTAGCATTCGAAATAAATGAACTCTTTAAAAAAATTGAACCTTTGTGAATAGAATTTTTGCCAGGGGAAGAAAGTATAATGCCAACTTTCTTTAACCTATTTTATTAATATATTTATTAATGAATGACAAGTCTAAAAAGGAAAAAGAAAGCATGCAAATTCTTATTTGCTGTCATGGCTGCTACACCTCATGAGCAGCATAACTACTGCAGACTTGAAGGTTAGTTCTTGCAAATACATCTACTTTGTGACTGCCCTACACCTCCACACAGAGAACTATGGGTTATAATAGAGCAAATCTTGGGTTCAAGGCTTTATGGTTCAAATTCATATGCAGTCTCTAGGCTCCTGGACTTCAGCGGTTTGTACTACCCATGCAAGGGTAACAGGGGACAAGCTGTCAAGGGGTATCCACCTCCCTGGCAGTTTTGGGATTCCTGTCTTTGCCCAGGTGTTTAATGCCTCTGGGGTACTTGAAATAGAATTGTTCTAGCACCACGAGTGTGTCCACCTCCCCCACGGTGTAAGCTTTGGCCCCCTTCTTCCATTTTAGGTATAAATCCACCGACTGAGCTGCAAACTCATTTAAGGATTGTCTCAGCAGTAGGTTATTATTATGGAACATTTTCCAGAAATGATCCAGCCAACCTATACCTTTCAAACATGCCTCTTTAAAGGCATTATCGTCATTCACTGACTCGGAGGGTAGGCTGTTCAGGATGGCAGACATGGTGCCAGTTACCTGCCCAGCAATACATCTTATCCAAGTTCCATCAATGTGCTTGGTTATCAAAATTACCCAGAAACACCTCTGATTCGTCCCCATCTTTGAACTGGGGAAAGGTCGGGATTTTCAATTTGAGTGGCGCTGTCTGAGTTGAATCAATCCAGCTTCTGATTTCATGCTGCTTCTGAAGTAGTTCAAGCACATGCTCATGCTTGAGCCTTGCCTCTTTGGCCTCCGCCTTGTGCTGGGCCTCTCTTCATGCTGGTGCTGGGCCTCTCTAGCCTCATGCTCATGGTGTTTCTTCTCATGCTGGTGCTGTGCTGCCCTTTCTGCTAGAACCATTTTTTTAAACTCTAGCTTGATCTTTAGCCTGCACTGGCCTTCCTGAGCTTCCAGCCCCAGCCTGTATGTCTGGAAGTCCAACCCACTGGATGAAGGGGGTCGCTCCTTAGGCATTTGTAGCTCAGGAGGGCTCACTCCCATCAGCTCATCTACATGATCTCCTTTAGAGACTTCCAGGGTCTTTGCTAGCTGCAGAATTCAATGGACTGACTGAGCAGTGCTCTATGAGTAAATGTGCTTTCACAGCCCTCTCTGAGTTCATTTGGAAGTAGCTATAAGTAAGGGTTACAGGGCTGGGACTTTGGAAGGTAATGTACAGAAGAAAATTGTTACAATACTGCCATAACACGTTATCCTACCCCTGACTGAGTTGATTCATTGAAATATAAAATATTTGTGACTTCATTGTGTTCTATTCTACTATTTAGTTTTGATGAAATGATCACAAATGGAGACGCTGAAAAAGAATTCAGGTAGGGAAATCATTAAAAGGTCAATAAACAAATGAAAAGGCTGACACTCAATAAAGGAGGGTGGGAAATTCCAGAAATTAGCAGCAAATTAGAAATGTGTTCAGAAAACTTACCTTGATTATACTTCATCAAAAGTAAGTTTACTTTGTCTGCTAGCCAGTTAAACAGAGCTCTAAATCTTAAAGTACAATTTTCATTGTTCCTTACCCTAGACTGGGAATAGTTTTGGTTACTGTGTTACCACTGTTAAAAGATGAATATTTAAATCAAAATCAAAATTGAACAATAATAAAATGCATAGACAGAAAGTTGATGAGGCTTAGGCTGGAATTTACAAGCCCTTCTCTGTATTTGAACTGGAAGCCAGAAATTTTGGGCCAACCCACTGTGCTTGTAAACAATATTTCCAGTGAAAGCAATAAATCCAGAGGTTAAGTGTTAAAGCTGAACCTCTGAATTTATCCTTTTTGAACAAGTAGTAATATCTTAAACCGTCAACCAGAACAAATATGATAGTACTGCCCTGTTTGTAAGGGACAGCCTGATAAAATATGATAGAGAAGTAAAAAGGATTTTAACATGTAATATATATATATATCAGGATAGATAGATTAAGCAACGTATCTGTATTTAGTCAGAAACCCATGACTAGTGGATGTTAGATAGAGGGGGGAGGAACATGACTGTCTTGTAGTTTAGCCCAAATAGCCAAGTGCTTAGGCTACTCATCCAAGATATTAGAGCTCTGATTTCAAGGTTATCTCTTCCAGAGAAGGCTTGATGCAGTGTGCCCTTCAGTTTCCAACATGATGACAAGTTGGGTAATATTCTGACCCCTCTCCAGCACTCCCGTTGAAGCTGAGCCACTTTTCCTTGTATTTTAATAGTAACTGGATAAAAATAAATGGAGAGTAGTGCAGTGAGGACATTTCAACCCTAGTGGGACAAGATTCAAGGCCCAAGCATATGGCCTACTTCTTTTCAAGTCAGCATTCATCTCAGTGAGCCACACACTCTCTACTTCTTGTCTCTACTTTGTTCTCTTCCTCCCAGCTCCACAGACGTCTTAAAGCTGCTCCTCTGGAATGCTCTGTTGGAAAGAGAGTGTTGGATTCCTGGGTGTGCACTTTGCATGAAATGAACGCTAGGAAACTTGCCTAACTAACTACCCAACTGGCAGCAAAGACCTAGCACCATTTCTCCAGAAAGGCACCCCCTCACTGGGCTACAGGGTCAAGCTCCCTCTTGCTTATCCTCTCTGGCTTCATGATTTGCATACCTTTCTGCACAATGGACCAGCTATAACAGAAGGGATGGAGGGTGCCCTCAGCTCTATTTAACCCACAGCCTGGGAAGTGGTACATGAGAATTTGAACTGTCGGGCTGAGGAGGAAATCTAAATCATGAATCTCATTTCCTAGGTGACTACTCTGACTATTACGCAAAAGATGACCATTCCCTCTTCCCTGTTTCTTAAACTTATAGTTTCATAGTTGTTAGGGGCTGAGAGAGACCTTACAAAACACTGGGTCCAGCCCCCTTGCACTTGGACAGATGACCCCAACAAGGTGGGTGTCAAGACACTTTTTGAAGATCACCAGGGGGGTGACTGCACCACCTATTCCAAACCCTCAGCACTTGGCTTGTAAAGAAGTTTTTCCTTATGTCCATTCTGAAGCAATCTTCTATCAGTTTGTGCCCATTGTTTCTTGTCCTCCCCTGGGTGGCCTTAGTGAACAAATGCTCTTCCAGGCCCTGATGTACACCCCCAATGTACTTATAGGCCATCACAAAGTCCCCTTTGAGTCTTCATGAAAAGAGTGAGCTAATTTAATAGATTTTATAGACGTTAGGGCTGGAAGGGACCTCAAAAAATCATCAAGTCCAGTCCCCTGCCCCAGGGGCAGGAAGTCAGCTAGGGTAAAAGGATCCCAGCAAGATAAGCATCCAAACGTTTCTTAAAAGAGTTCACGGTAGGTGCCTGCACTACCTCTGGAGGGAGTCTATTCCAGGCCTTGGGGGCTCAGACCATAAAGAAGTTTTTCCTTATGTCCAGCCTAAAATGGTCTTGGAGGAGTTTGTGACCTTTGGTCCTTGTCATCCCTTGGGGCACTCTGGCAAACAGGCATCCCCCCAGATGCTGATGCACACCCCTTATGTACTTATAGGCTGCCACCAGGTCACCCCTGAGCCTGCACTTTTCCAGGCTGAAGAGTCCAATGGCTCTCAGCCTCTCTTCATAAGGCCTATTCTCTTGCCCTCTGATCATGTGCGTGGCTTTCCTCTGGACTCTCTCAAGCTTCTCCACATCCTTCTTGAATTGTAGAGCCCATAATTGGATGCAGTACTCCAGTTGCAGCCTCACCAAGGCTGAGTACAGTGGGAGAATGACATCCTGAGATTTACTGGACAAGCATCTATGGATGCAAGCCAGAGCTTTGTTCGCTTTACCAGCTGCAACATTGCATTGATGGCTCATGTGCATCTTGTGGTCAATGATGACCTCCAAGTCCCTTTTGGCCATGGTGCTAGTGAGTGTAGCACTGTCGAGCCTATAAGCGTGCTGAGGGTTTTTTCCCCGAGGTGGAGTACCTTGCATTTTTCAGTATTGAACATCATCAGGTTTATATCCGCCCACTTTCTGAGCCTATTCAAGTCAGCCTGGATCACTAGCCTGTCCTCAGGTGTGTATGCTCTACCTCAAAGTGTAGTGTCATTGGCGAACTTGGCCAGTCCACTTCTGACACCAGTGTCCACATCATTGATAAAGACATTAATTGTTCAAACATGAAGGATAAAATAAGCACCCAGATCTACGCAGTTTTCAAGTTATGATTCGTGGTCTCAGGCACATACCTTAGAGCTGCAGGGATTCAGTTAAATCAAGAAGAGTAGCAGGATTTCTGACACATGACCCTTTTTAGCATTTTCTATTGGCTAGTTCAAACATTATTCCCCCCCACCTTTCCAATTCAGGATGCTTAGCATTGCAAATTCCTACTAGCAAAAAAGTCTCCTTAAAGTTTAAGGATCTTAGGCATCTTACCCAAGTTTTTGGATTCCACTCCCGGAGCTAGGCACCTTTCTCCCGGAGCTAGTCACCTACAAGTTGGGTTCAGGAATGCTCAACATTGCCATCCTAACTCCCTTTTTGGATCTGGCCCCTTAGTGTGGTTCATCTGACAACTTCAAAATCCTCTGCAAACATTAATAGTATAAGCTTCATAATGAACAGTAGGGAAAAAGTAGCATTGCCCACATTTGAAGTTGGTGGAGCTAATGACAGAACCAAACACAAGGCAGAAGTACTAACTAAACACTAAATTACACATTTCCAAATGCATTCAAATTTAGCAGCCCAATCTCATTTACATACATCTTTAGCAAGGAACAAAATCCACATATGACAATGATGGACTAGCATGTCCTTGTACTGGATTGAAGGTCAAGACTTACATGTGGCTATAAGCAGTTGTACCAAGAAATGAATCAATTAACTAACTAAAAAAAAACTTGTGCTTTTAAAATTGAAGGTTCTTAACAAGATTCCTGATGCCTCATACATCCAGATATTAAGGTCTAATAAACTACTATTTGCATGTATTTATTGTACTGAATATGACCTTCAGTACGAAACAGAAACCGAGAATGCAACATACCGTATTTATTATATGCACAGATTTCAAGTGAACCTCCTTGTCCTGCAATATATTTCTAAAAGGAATATCATATAGCATGTGATTGTGCTATAATATCTTGTCATCTCTTGTTCTGATTATGGCAAATGTAATCCTGGCCAGCTGGTATCCAGGCAAAATGGTGTTGCAAAGATCATTTCCATAACCTTTGAGCATGTCATTTCTGCCTTTGTATCCCATCACTGCCTCTCCTTCCTCTACTTCATCAAATATAATATGCTTGTTTTCACTTCCAAAAATATCCGCATCTTATCCTTAGTCTACCTACTAACTCTCATTCAATATTAAGAGCTCTATTCCTGTCTCCATGTGATCCATGATGCCACACCTAGTTACAACCTCCTAGTTTTTCAAACAGAGATGAAATCCCTGTAAACATCCACAAAGGCACTTCATTTACCTCCTCCAAATCCCTCATTAAAAGTCATTTTTGCAAGCTGACAGCAGGAAACTTGACAGCCATAGCCATAAGCCTTGGCTAACTGTCTATCATGATGTCCAGTATCTTTTCACTGTCACCTTGTGCCTCCTTACTAGTCTGTATCCATCTCTCTTCTCATTCCCTATACCTAGATTGTAAACTCTCTTGGGCATGACTTGTCTTTCCATTCTGCTTTTGCACAGGATTTAGCTTAGGGAGGTCTTGGTTCATGTCTAGCACTGCAAAAATATAATCACATTTTTTTTTTTACATAGTTCTATAACAAACCCCATTGCAGGAGGCAGTAGAATAAATATAAAATTAAATATTTGGTCTTAAAGCTCCTGATAAAAAATACAATTCATGGTCCAGTGGGAAGGCAATAAACTAAAGATCAGTCCCTTTATCTTGAAAATAAATATTGGCATGGCGAGTGTCACCAGATGTCAGAGCTGTATAATCTTTTACATTATTTTTTTGTTTCAGTGTGCAAGCAAGTTTTGACTGTTGGATAAACAGGCAGTAGTGATAATTTGGAAGTAGGCCAGCTTTTCTTTAGAGGCAGATTTTGAAAAGAGAGAGTTGTGGAAACAACTGGTGAATTCTGTTTTCAGTTCTATTTAGAATCAATTCTTGAGGCAAAGTCTTGAATTCCTTGGGTAACTGTGCTGAGATTCCTGGGAGAAAAGATTGCCTTGCATTCTTTTTTTACCATCCCACATCAGAACTGTTATACATGTTTGAATAAAGCATGATAAAGGCACAACATACTTGTATTCTACATCACTACATAGATTTCATAGATTTTAGGGTCAGAAGGGAACTATTAAATCATCGAGTTCGACCCCCTGCCCTGGACAAAGAGTGCTGGGGTCAGATGACTCCAACGAGGTGTTTGTCCAATCTCCTCTTAAATAACTCCAAGGAAGAGGACAGCACCACCTCCCTTGGAAGCATATTCCATACTTTGGCAACCCTCACTTTAAAGAATTTTTTCCTCATGTCCAGTCTAAATTTGCTCTCCTTCAGTCTGTGGCCATCACTTTTAGTTATCCCAATGGGCGCTCTGATAAACATCATATCTCCTATTTCCTGCTGTCCCCCTGATGAGCTTGTAGGCAGCCACATGATCACCTCTCAACCTTCTCTTACGGAAGCTAAAGAGATGCAAGTCCCTCAATTGGTCCTCGTAGGGTTTTTCTTGTAGTTCTTTAACCAGACGGGTGGCCCTCCTCTGAACCCTTTGCAGGTTATCTACATCCCTCTTGAAGTGTGGTACCCAAAACTGGATGCAGTACTCTAGCTGTAGCCTGACCGATGCCGCACAGAGGGGAAGTATCACCTCCTTAAACCTGTTTGTGATGCACCTACTTATGTGAGAAAGAGTGCGGTTAGCTTTACTTATTACTTCATCACATTGGTGACTCCTGTTCATTTTGGAGTTGACTACATCTCCGAGATCCCCCTCCGCTGTTGTGCTACTCAGTATAGCACCTCCCAGGCTATAGGAGTGTTGATGATTCTTCCTCCCTAGGTGCAAAACATGGCACTTATCCTAGTTAAACTGCATTCTATTCTGTTCTGCCAACTTCCCCAGCCTGCCCATATCTGCCTGGATTCGCTCCCTGCCTTCTAGTTTGTTTACCTCACCCCATAGTTTGGTGTTGTCTGTAAACTTGGACAGAGTGCTTTCCACTCCCTCGTCCAAGTCATTAATGAAGATATTGAACAGTACCGGTCCCAGGACAGTGTGTTGGGGGAATCCACTGCCCACATTTCTCCCAGTAGAAACCAACCCATGCACTACCACTCTCTGGGTGCAACCCATGAGCCAACTTTCCACCCACTGGACTGTGTAATAATCTACATTGCAAACACTTAGTTTATTTAAAACAATTGAGTGAGACACTGTGTCAAAGGCCTTTTAAAATCTAAGTAGATAACATCAACCTCTATTCCTTCATCCAAGCATTTTGTGACCTGGTCATAAAAAGAAACCAGGTTAGTCAGGCAGGATCTGCCCGCTATGAACCCATGCTGATTGCCCCTTAGCATTATTTTACCTGCTGGTCCCCTGCAAATGTGATTCTTAACAATGTTCTCAAAGGTCTTGCCAAGGATAGAGGTAAGGCTAAGTGGCCTATAGTTACCTGGTTCCTCTCTCCTCCCCTTCTTAAAAATAGGGGACCACATTGACCCTTTTCCAGTTCTCCAGGACCTGTCCTGAGCACCACCGGTGCTCAAACAGTCATACCAGTGATTCCACTATGACTCCAGCTAATTCCCTGAATACCCCAGAATGAAGATCCACAGGGTCTGTTGACTTAAATACATCCACCCCCTCCAAGTGCCCCTTTACTAGGTCGGCATTAACAGTTGGTGGGTTGGTATCTGTCTTAAACTTACCTAAAGTCCCATTGGGGTGCATGCTTGTATCCGTGTCCAGGAACACAGATATAAAGAAATCATTTAAGAGCAAAATCAGATTGGAACATCCTATCTATTACCAGTTGCTCTAGTTCATCTTGAAGGGGCCCTATATTGCCCTGTGCTTACTTTTTGCTTCCTATGTATTGAAAGAATGTATTTAAGGACACCCATTACATGGGTGTGGACCACATGCTTCAAAGAATATCCTGCAATAAGAGTGGCACAAGATCCCAAGGAACTGCAGTATGGTGATGTGACATGTAGCTTTGCAAATAAGAAGGAAAAAGAAAACCAGAAGAAAACTCAAAGGATATCTTTACATCAGCCCAGTGTGGTTCTAAGGAGTTTTGCAGTGAAATGTTCAGTACATGCTCTGCATCCACCATCACCTCTCCAACTAGAAGTAGAGTGTATTGGCACTCACTCAGCACTGCACTAAGCCAGTCACTTAGCTTCAGGAAGTGCATGCAGAGAGGGAATGGTATAGCTCAGTGAAGAACTCTGTAGCACCACGCTGTGTTTTTATCGATATGCCCCAAAAATGTAGGGATTCCTGTTGTGTCTAGCAAAAACTTGGACCAGAAAACTGTAGTGGAATTTTCCAATTAGCAAAATCTCTCACCTGAAGGCTGAAGTCACTGGACCAGGCACTCATCTGATCTCAGCTGGCCTAAACAGATCTGCATTGCTGAAGTCCCACTATATTCATCTTATGCTTTACTACAGTGGAGGGCCAACCGTTTTAGCATGTGCACCACAAATTAAGCCCCATGCCCTCCCTGAGTGCCACCCTAATCCCCTTCCCTGCCCTGTTTCTGTTCCCTGCCCTGTCTGCCACTCTGCTTTCTATGCCCTGCCATATCTGTCCTGTGCTGTCAAATCCCTCCCTGATTTACTATGTGCCTCCCATAGAGGCTGCCCATGTCACTGCTGCCATGCTTGCTGCAGGTTGGCCACCCTGCTTTAGTATGTGTGTGACTTTAACTACATAGAAGCTGCACCAGGCAAGGTAAAAGTGAAGGCTATTTTCAGATAAGACAATAAGAGATGGCAAAGCTTATACCATCTGAATGTCACTTTTTACTTTCTTGATACTGGTTTTATGTTCACATTACCAACAAAATGGGGATGATTCACATGACTTCTGTTAAATTTCAGCTTTCAACCAGATGCTATGGTTTTTTACTTGAAAAAGAACTCTTAGCAACAACTCAGAAAATACATATTGGGCACGTCTACACTTTGCTGTATGATGATGTTGCTACAGTGCCATGCTTTAGTACTTCCTTTTGGAAGTACTAAAGCATGGCACAGTACAAGCTGTTAGTGCACTGTATGCACAGTGCACAGGTAAATTTTGCAGCTACATTGTTGTAGCATGCCATAGCGCATTGCTACAACACCATAGGTCAATGTGTAATGCACCAAAAAACAAGCAAGTCACTGCACATGCATAATATGAACTAGACTTCAAGGTTCCTTCAATATTGCTGAAAAACTATATAGTTCTCCATCATCCAGAGTCTGCTTGCAGGCAACTACACTGGAAATTCACAATTGCTTGTCCTTCAACATCTGGGTGCTGTGTAGAGGAGTTAAAATTCAGACCTAGATGGGAATGGGTCCCATAGGGATGCTATAGCACTATCACACTGCCCCTCCTTCCCCTTTGGTTCTTACTGCCTAACACAGCTTGGTTCAGCTGCTCCTGTGATATGGGCCCGGGCATAGACCCCTGCTGGGAAATGCTAGCCTATCTAGGGAAGTGGTAAGCATGGCATGAACTCTATGAGCTCCATTTGTGGGGCACAAGACTGGAGGCTGTGGGGAGTCTGTGCTGTGTGGGAGGAGGGATCTGCAATCAGGGTTAGGGAAGCCCCTTCCCGAACCACAGGGGCCAGAGCTTGCACCCACACCCATGCAACAGCAGCAGTAGCTGGAGTGTGGGGAACTGAAGCCATGTCAGGTACCACTAGCACTAGCAGGTCTTGCTGAAGCCCCTTGGCTGGTGGAAAACACCTGGGAAGGCTGGGCAGGAAACAGGTGCAGGAAGGATGAGCCCACCTGGTGCCACAGCTGTCCTCAGCTGACACAGGGGCAGGGAGGGAGCCCCAGGGCTTCTCCTGCCATGCTCCAGCCAAGGGCTGTGGGGAAGCAGCTGGGTGGGGTGCTGGGTTAAGTTGGGAGAGCAGCAGTGGCGAGCAGATACCCTCTTCTGGCCCCTGCTTCTGCTCACCAGGGGCCACAAGGTGTAAGGAGCAGGACCAGGAAAAGGGAACCTGCTTGCCACTACCACTGTCTGCTTCCAAACCCAGCACCCCATGCAGCTGCTTCCTACAGTTGGAGCCCTCAAGCTGGTGGAGGACACCATGGGACCACAGGAAGAAGGGACCCACCCACCACTATACCCCTCACTTGCATCCTCTGTTCTAGTTTTGTTAGCTTTGAGAAATTTGCCAATGCCAAAATTTATCAGATGGGGGGTGTGTGTGTGTGTGTGTGTGTGTGTGTGTGTGTGTGTGTGTGAGCGAAAGAGAGAGAGAGAGAGAGAGAGAGAGATTGGAGATAATATCCCCATTGATAGAGATTTTGCATCTGGGTACACTATTAATTCCAAAAGCAGAGTATTAGCGCTTAATTCATCTGTCATTCAGATTTAAACCTAGGTTCCAAGCCTCTACTTCAGAATATCATGCTTCTGCATTGAGTTCTTTATTTCCTAAGATAAAATCTCTTCCTGAATATTCATTGTTTCTCAGGGCAAACAGAAGTGAACGATCTCATTATTCCTAAATTGAAGGAGTTGGGGGATATTAATATCTGGTTTAATTTTCTAAGAGTAAATAACTGTGTTTCATGCTCTCTAAGATTGTTATCTTTAAAAACCTGACATCCTTGCTGTGTCTATGTTGGGCAATCAGAGTAACAGATTTTGAACAGTTTTCAGTATTTCAGATGAAAATAACTGCCTGATAACAAGTGTCCATTAGACCCCAGATGCAAGACTCATATATCTAATCATTCTCCAATGTGTGGAGATTACATGAAAGAATTCTGCTTTTTTTACCGTTTGCAATGTTATAAAGAAAGATCAAACTATTCCAGAAATGATTATGGTACATTATTTAACTCCAGTAAAATAACTTTATTTTGCTAGATCTATACATTCAACTTTGGCTATAACTTTCTTTCATTTCTACTTATTCCTGCATATCAAATATAAGTCAAGATGCAGTAAAAAAATAAGGGTAGTTTTAGTGTCAGTCAAAATGCACATTTCACCCAGGTCTGGATCCTAGGGCCAATGAAGTCAATGAAAGTCTTTGTATAGATTTTGTTGGCTTTAGTTCAGGACTGACACACAGAAAATCGAAAGAGGGATTTACAAGTTTGAATATATTCTTGGCTCACTTATCTCCCATTAGTAAAATTTAAAAGAGCTAAACCAGGATTCTTGCCCATTAATCATATTTAAAATACCTATGCATAGCAATGAGACAAAGTAAAATGAGCTATTCTTTTCCAAAAAGAAAACTGCATTTCAAAGCTTGCATTTTGTTAATAAAAGTTTTGCCACAAATGCTGGTAAACTGCCTAGGTTCTCATATGGAAAACAAATCAAAGTCCACTTGAAACACAGGATGCTTTAAGTCTGGACTCAAAAAAAAAAAAAGGGGGATCAGATTAATTACAAAGGTTTATCGAACTGTTAAGAAAGGTATAAGTCCTTGGCAATAGAGCTGGGTAGGAATATTTCAAATGTGCCCTCCCCAAAACTGAAAATTGTGCACAAACTAAACCATTTTTTTCTGAAAAAAATTTTGATTTTTTTTTCTTTGAGGAAAATTGAACAGAAGTGAACTAAAACGAAATCCAAATTGGGATATTTTGTCTAGTTAGGCTGATCCAAAATGTTCACATTGAGTAGGCATGTCTACACAAGACACCTAATGTGCAGTAGCCTAATAACACTGAACAGTAGCATGCTGGGCAAAAACCATGCTGATATACTACTGAGCAGTAGTATTAGGCTACTGCACAGAAAGCATTACCAAAAAACAAACAAAAAATTGTGCGTTGGCACCATTGCATAGTAACTGTAGTTACTGCGTATTTAGTTAGTACTTCATTAAGCAAGTGCTAAACTAAATGTCCAGTAACTACTGTGCATTAATGAATGTGTAGACATGCCCAATGGCCACGTCCAGATGAGTGTGGCCCTGTGGTATGTGGCATATTCAGTTGTTCTCCACACTGGAAGGCAGCAGCGCATATCCAGGGGTCAAAAATACCCGTGGAGAAAAAAATGCGGAGCAGCGCATGCATGGGCAGCATGCCCCACTCAGAAGTGGAGTTGGTCAATCTGGAGCTGTGTTACAGCTGCCAGCTAGGGTCCGTGCTGCAGAATCGCTGCTGCTGCAGCCCCAGGAGCACTCAGGGTCCCAGGTAAGGCTGCTGGGGTGTCCTGCTGCTAGTTGTCCCTGGGGAACCAAACATCCATACCACATGTGGACACAGCCAACAAGAACACAAAATTTCTTGCCACTGTGTGATTTATGGGGGCACCTCATCTTTCTATGTGTGTGTTCCATGAAGGACTACATCTTACATAATTCAGATTTTCCTTTCAAAGAAGCTATGTCATGGGAATGTAATCTGGCCAAGGATTTTGGCTGGCATGGGCCAAGATGCATCAGGCTACTTAACTACAAATCCAATAAGACAAGGTAGCTCAACATGGGTGGAACTAGGCTTTTAAAAAGCGGGTTGCAGATGGTCTAGTGCATCATCACACATAATACAACACACACTTTCTTCAGTTAAAGAGAAACTAGAAGCTTTACTAATATGCTAGGGGCCTAATACTATATTATTCAGCTTAAAATCAAAGCAAAAAGAAATATAACATTATTTATGATAAATATAACAGTTATATGTATCATATTGGAACATGCACCAATTTGTTAAATAACATATTAAGCTTAAAAATAATAGGCAAAAATCATCAAACTAGTCAAAATATTTTGTTTCACTAGTCCTGTACTCATTATAGTTAAATGCACATCTCTTATCTTATTCAGGTTTGTAAAACAAAATCTTGTCTTCTTGAGTGTCTTGACAGGGCCTCTAATACTTCATTACCAGTTATTTCGACACCTGAGTTAATTAATACTACCACACCTAAATAAAGGTTTTTAGCTAGAGTTAGAAACAGTCTAATGAAGAGAGATTAGCAGGAATCTGATAGATTATAATGATCCATGAAGTCAATTTCTGAATGGAAATGCCACTGCCTTGCCCAGAAAATTGGTTTTAAACTTTGGGGAGAGCAGGAATCAAGGGGAGGAGGGGGTGCAACTGCACCACTGTACCTCCTGTTCTGCCTCTGTAGCCCAGTATTAACCCACCATTGAAACCAAGCTTTTTAGGACAGTTCAAAAACCAAACTGAAACATATTGTATTTCAACCATATCACTATTTCAAAAAAATTACTTGATATGCAAAATATTCAAAATTCCAACTTTTCATTGCAATTTGGAGAGTGAAAACAAATGGATAAATACTGGAATTTCCAGTGGATTAGAAATTCTGAATTTCATTCAAGTCTGGCATTTTGGAAGCAGAAACAGTTCAGATACTTCCCACTGCAACTGAGAGACACTGTACTGTTACTGTTCAGCCTATAATTTCCTGCAACTTACTGATATTTCATGAGTGACATTTGAATGATTTCCACTGAAAATAACACAAATAGTAACCAAGACACAATAATTTGGCTTTCATGATGTGCCCTAATTCTGCCATTCACATCAGAGCATTTGTCACAGCTGATGCACACCATTCCCAGAACAACTAAATAAATGGATTAAGAAATAACTGGTCATCAGAGGAACTCCCTAGCTACAGTTTGATGGATGTTATTTATCCACAAAAGCCAAGGAGGTATGAAATCACCATCATAAGAAAATAACTTGGAATATTTTTAAACTGACGATATCTTCATACAGTGTTTCCATTATAATCTTTATCTTTTTAATCGTGTTCTGATTTTATTTTAGATGGAATACCATACCTTGTGGAAAATAAGGCAATGCATGAAGGACTGAATTTCTAGAAATGAATAACAGTATTGCAATTGCCAAAATCCCCTAGATACTTATTAATTCTAATATGCATTGACCATTCTTTATTGTTTTACAAAAAATATATAGCTACTTCATCTCCCATTATAGCAGGCAAATAAATGGAACACATTCAGTCATGGAGTAAGTACACATTTCGCATGTTGAGAATAAGAGAATAGTGCCAATTTGGATGCTAGGTTTGATGTCATATATGTAATGTTTTTTATGCTAATTGTCAGTTCTAAAGTGAACTTAACATGCACACTTTGAGAAATTCATATTTCCTTAAACCTTTGTGTTCAATAACAATTCAGCTCTCACTAAGAAGTGCAGCTCCCCACTGTAACTGAGAATGCTTTGTAAGAAGTATTTTGAGTTACAATGATCCCCTAGACCAAACAGAAGTTCACTGTTAGTTCCAGGGGGAAAGGGAATCTAGCTCCTGGCTGGGAGCCTGCAGTCAGTTTCCCCTAGAAATGGCCTCTTCTGTCTCCCAGCCTGTCCCTGTTTCAGAATGGGATGGGGCAAAAGGAGCAGAAGGAGCTCATGCTAAGGTTCCCCAGCCAGAGCTGGAGGGTGGGGTGGGTGAATTAGAGCCCTCCTGTCCCCCACCTCAGGAGGGCTCCAATACATCCACCCCACCCTCTGGCTCTGGTTGGGAAACCCTAGAATGAGCTCCCTCTGCTCCTTCTCCCCCGTCCCATTCACACCCCAGGCAAAACTCCCTCTGCTCACTTTCCTTCCTCCAATTCTACAAAGAGCAACAGGCTGCGCAGCAGCACAGACAGAAGTTACAGGAGACACACTATTTTGAAATGTGTTCATCTGACACTCCTCATGCAATGAGGGTTCAGATTTTCACCCAATTGGTCATATTTGAAGTGGTCTGCAGCTATGCACTTTTGTTTGGTCATGCCTATAGACCATTTTCTGTGGAAAAATTGGGCAAAAATTGTCATTCTGTCTGTGCCCTAAATAACATGAATTATGCTCATTTGAGTGGTGTCATCTTTAATTAAATGGAATATTTTACTGGATAGCAAAGCAATTTAAGATGAAATAATTCCATGTATACAATGGATACAGGAAAATGTATACAGGAAATACTTACAGAGTCACTTAATGGAAATGTTATGTCTTGCCCTGTTATTTTCCTTTCTTTGGTCAAATGAAATATTGTATTGTCTTTATGTAAGTTTCTTAAAGAGGTACTCAAAACTAGAATATAATTTATAATTTAGTGCAGTAATTTGGAATTCCCAGTTGCAAAATCATATTAACTGCAAAACATGCTCTCTTTGAACCTATAGCTCTCTGCATGTTCTTAGTACCAAAACTAACTCCCTCACTATAAAACACTGTTCATTGTTTAAAGAATTTTTTTTTTCAGTGTTTTACAGTTAGATGTTAACACTAAACACTTCTCTCAATGCTGTGTTGTTCTGTAACTTTCCTTTTTTGAATTCCAAAATAATAATCAAAGTAAAATGCATGGGCTATGGTTTACATAACTCAGGTTATGGAACCTGTCTTATAATATTTTTGTTGCAAGGTTAATTCCAAATTACTTTTTAAACTTCTATTTAACCCATCATTGATTGAGAAGGTCACTATGAGTTTTGGATCCTTTTATTAGCACTATCATAAAATCCTATTAATCATGATCAATGTTAGAACATTTTCCCCATCCATATACCAGAGAATACAATGGACTGTATATTGCAAGGATCATAGTAATAGGTGGTTAACTGGTTTTAGCTGAACTGGTCCAGATTATGTTGAGGGAGGGGAGGGTTCTTTTTGTTAAAATAATAAGTGAAGTGCAAATGATTGCACTATAGTTAAGCATAAACTTGAATCTGTTGTAAAGGAGAAAAAATCTAACAGGGAAATTAGTCATATGCCTATCTATAAAATGATTTGCAGTCCAACTGACTTCAGCGGGACTGCTCACATGGTCACAGTGAATAACAATGCTATCTTGGAGAGTCAGAGCCCTCATCTGCATCAATCCTTTCCTTTTATTCATGGAGCACTGGACAAACTCTATCATCCATGGTGCTCACACAGTCTCTTTTCAGAAGAAACAGAAGCCATTGATTTTGTCCCTGTACTGTCTCTTATCACAGGAAGACCTACTCAGTCTCTTCAGCTCACAGAGTAAGTTGATAACCTGTTGGGTAAACCTTCTGTTCCTTTGCTTCACAGGCTGGCAGTAGGTCTCCAGCCTACACAGTATTTTTTACTCTGTCCAGGACACTATCATCTACCATTGTTTCCCACTGATTATTCACTGCAGCTCGAAGTTCATACCTCCAGGCTTCTAACATATGTCACAAGTCTGACCTGATTGAATTCCCTAATTCAGGATTGACCATTAATCCCTTCCTTCCTTTATCCAGTGAGGGGTATATACAGTGTATCACAGAATTTATTTGTGGCTTCACTAGGCCTTTGTCAAGTTTGCCTTTACTATGCGATTCATGCACAAATCAAACTTACTAGATAAGTCAATAGAATTATTGGACTTAGACAATCGACTTACTAGATAAGTGGGGACAGCATGGCCTGGAGCTGGGGCAGAGCTGCAATCTACTGCCCGCCCACCCCAGGCAGGGGCATACAAATGGCTCTGCCCTGGCTTCGGGCCATGCAGTCACCACTGCAAGATTACAACCCCAGCCCTAGCAGCTCCCACCCAGCAGCATGCCCTGCCAGCACTGCTGGGGCCAGTCTCCATGGAAACCCAGGCCCTGTGCTGTCAGGATGCCACTGCTACAGGGGTCTCCATGGAAACTAGCCACAGTGATGGGGGCAGAAGCTGCTGGGAAATGGAGTCTGCCCCAGGCCCGATCCAGCCTGTGGGTTAGAGTTTGCCTGCCCCTGCACTACAGTTATGTAGCCTATGTCTGCCCACCCTGAATGAAACACATTTTGTTCAGGATTCAGAGCAGCAGCCTACTATGCAGGAGTCTGCCTATGTGAGCCAATAGGAAGAGTCAAAAAAAGGTAGGCAATTTTCTGGGGTATTTTCCCTAGTGGGTCATACTGATGCACTTTCTTCCAACTTCAAGTGAGGCATTTCTGGTAGTTGTCTTCTTCTCTTGTGTCTACACAACACTTGACCATTTTGATGGATGCTTGTGCTCATTTATTGTACGTCACAAGATCTTTCATTGTACGTGTGTCTTCATGCAGTGGGCATTGCAGCAGGTGTTGCATAGTCTGAGGCTCTGTGCTGCAGTCACAGGTAGTTGAACTAATGGTACAGCCTCACTTCTTCATTAGTTTCTTGGATGGTCCAGCTCCAGTACATATTCAGTTCATATCACCACTTTTGCCATGATATTTCTGCTAGTGTAGAATTTACAAGTACAACTACCTACCTAGGCTTAGTCAAGAAAGGTCTCAGTAGCATTGGAAAGGAAGAGGGAAGGTCCAATAGCCTAATGGTGACTGAAGGAGTGGGAGAACTAGGTTGTAAGTCCGCTCACCCAGAGAAAGTTTGGACCCAGAGCTCTCACTTCCCAGGAAAAGCCCTAATATTTTAGGTTGTTGAAACTGGGATAACTTGCCAGTCATGATTTCTAAAGTCATGAAGGCAACAGAAAAATAAGTTTTAAAAAGAGTCTCACTGTAGCTCAGTAAGGATGGCAGGAGAGAGTCCTGGTCCCTGGAAGTCCTTGTGCATTTGTGCATCATATTTAAAAAATAAACATATAGTACTGGTCCTCCTTCTGTTCATCTACACCAAATGGATCAGGCCATTAGGAAACTTGGGCACAGGCACAACTAGTTACTGAGTCTCAAATGGCTTTAGGTGGGATTCAAACACAACATCTAATTTGAAATAGCAGGCATACCAAGCATAAATAATCAGAGGTGTAACAGGGCATCTGTATCCTCTGGGCAGCAATAGCACATGAGGCAACAGAGGCTGCTGCTGGTGGTAGCACATCCAACCAGCAGCTGTTATTTCTGTACCACCCTCCCACCCTACATGGGCATCCAGGG
>NW_005842117.1:299466-311636 GCF_000455745.1 Alligator sinensis | reverse complement strand
TTCCTGCCTATGCAGGGGGTCGGACTCGATGATCTATTGAGGTCCCTTCCGACCCTAACATCTATGAATCTATGAACTATGTCTTCAAACACCTGTTTTCACCTCCACCATAGAACACATAGCTTTGTGCTGAAATGTTTAGGACTTCACGTATGGTAAAGTACTTTAGATAGGACTTTGCTACATCACACATTAATGAAAGGCCACATACATTCTAACAAAAAGCAACTAGGAAAAATAAATCCAGTCCTGCATCTGGCCACAGGCACCTGAAAATTAGCTGTTACAATGGTTTATTGTCCCTTTATAACTGTGGTTATGACTCTAACAGTGGGCTGACCTTAATCATGTAAAACAAAAAGCACCCCTTTAAGATGGGGAGGAGATTGTGAGATGTAAATAGGTTGATGGGAGATTATTTCAACATCTTTAGCTTCCTCTCCACTTCAGTCCACCATTTGATTGTACCATCCAAAATAGAGAAGGTAAATAATGTGTCTTATCTCTGAAAGTAATAAAAGTTTTCAAAGATGGCCAGTATTTTACTTCTACCAGTGCTAGAAATTTGGTGTGAAGGTGATTTTGCATACTTTCACATGACTCCGTATGAAAATATCCATTACTCTGAAATTTCACAGAAATAAAACTTTCAGGAATACAGAATCACCCTAACAGGTGATGGGGAAATATTCGGCATGAAATTTTGTGGAAACATTGTTTTTTGTCAAACTGAAAGTGGGAAGACAGGCAAGAAAAGTTCAAATGGAAAAGCAGAATCTAATTAACACATTCAAGTTTCAATTGCCCTTTTCAGTCTATTCACAGTCATCCATTTATTGGTTGATGGAAAAATTACCAATCAGTAATTCAACTGTGGTGCTTGAAGGAATCATTAACAAAATAAAAGGAGTCTAGATATTGCTAAACAATGCTCCCTTCATGAGACCAGGTCTAGATGATATACTTCTCTTAAATTATATAAGAAATGCATTAGCCTCCAGCATTGTGGATTGTAATATTTGCTTTATTGAAATAAAAGGATATTGGAAAGCTGCAATTAACAATTTCTATACGCACAGGTAGGATTTAATTTCCGTCTAGGTCCCATTCCTTTAACTTCACAGGGATTCCAAAGTAGTAACAAAAGATTTACATTTGTTGAAAGTTCTAGGTATTCAAGTTATCTCCCATCTATGCATGTTTTTGGAGTCCTGTATTTAGTCATGGGAAACAGAGAGCATTGTATTTGGTCCTAGTTTATTATCATGTACATATTTCAGATCCTTCAAACTAGGTTCATTCACCAAAAATTGACCCTCTAATAAAGAATTCAGATTCTAGCCCCTGCTCACAATGGCCAGAAACTATTCCATTGCTATACATCCATTTTTTCCAATGAATATGCAATGCAAGGTTCAGAAAAACCATTAGGAGTAGAGGCCAAATCCTAAGATCCACTCTCTTTCAATCAGCATCTCACTGAGCCACATTCCCTTTAGCTTGTTCTTCTCCTGACTCCACGTATATTGTGGAGATGAAGAATCAGGTCATGAGAACATTCTGGAAATAGCATATTGGCAATGAGGTCTTGCTGGGTTTTATCCAAATTCTGCTTTCCTTTGGGATGATAGTTGCATCTCCCTCTCATTCACTGAATCTGTGCACTAATTCTCAGTCCACTATAAAAAAAATAAGCTCCCAATTCTTGTATCAACAAGGGTATACAGTTCAGTTCATTGCTACATAAAGTGCCCACCAAAAGGGGGAACTTGGGATTTTGGGGACCTTATCTCTTCTGGCTGCCTAAAAATAAATTCATAGGGAGGCATAGGCTTGCCATCCAAAAACCATTTCATGGGACAAGGTATTGAGCTAGGGATTTGAAGTTCTTCCTATGCATCTGGGCAGGTGCCATCATAGCACCATAACAGTGTGGGAAAGGTAGGCATGACCAGGTAATAGAAACTCCTAAACTGTGTTTTGATCAAAAATATGCTTATGGTTGTGGCCCCATTATTGCAATAGTGTAACCATGGGCGACTGGTGCCACTTTAGTCGGGGGGGGCGGGGTATGTGCCCTCCCAGCTACCAGTCAGCAACTGGGGGTCCACCCACAGCCAATCTTGCTGACCGAGGGGGTTCCCCCTGCAGCCAATTTTGCCGATACCCTTACGGCCGATCGTACTGACCAGGAAGCAACCACAGTGCTCCCAGGAGTGATGCTTCATCCGGCGCTCCCACTCACCTGGCCGGTAGTTGTAGTGGGGGGCACCAGCTCTCCCTCCTGCCCTGCCTGCCTGTCGCCTAAGCGGGGATCACAGCCTGTCAGAGGGTGCACCAGCGCTCTTAAGGGGTGAACGTGCACCCCATGCACCCACTATGTATCACCACTGAGTGTAATAATCCTCTTCTCCCTTTTCTTTCCTAAAAAGTCACTGCACATTTTGTGTCTGTAGCATACATGGTGAAAAAGAATTGAACTTCACATCCCTTTGCTGTTGCATGCTTTCCCCAAAGCAAAGAAATGCTGCTTTTGGATCATAGCACAGTCACATAAGCTTGGTCTGGGATTTGTCTGATAGGGAATAGCATGATGAACAACTTCTTATACACTCAGTACTCCCTAAGACTTGAAAAACTACAATGGATAATAATGAGATAACCCTGCGTGGGCCACTCCATCTGGTTATTTAAGGGAGTGCATTTTTGGGGTGATAAATAATGTCTGTGTTTACAATATATGTGCTTCTTTTTTCCCAAAGTAGGTTTCAGGTTTTGTAATGCATGAATTTTTATCCTTCATCACCTGACTAAGGGTGGATGATGTAGGATGCTTAGGATAGTACAACTTTGAATGCTACCCGAGTAAAAGGTTTTCCAGGAATTAGCTCTTATTTATAAATGTATTTAATGCTGTGAAGGTTTATTTATATTGTTCAGCAAGGTTACTGTATGTATCTTCTGGTAATGGCCTGTCTGAATATAATGTAATTGCTTCTCCAGGCACATGTTTTCATGGGTAGGTTTTGATAAACGTACTATCACAAACTGATAGTATCAATTTCTTTCTTCTTTTATTAGGTCAGTGTACTTACTTACTGGAAAAGGGATGTATGTGCTTTATCTTGATTTTTAAAAATTGGACATGGAAAACTATATAGAGGTTATACTGTACTTCGGGAATAACTGTCCTCAAATAGCAAAACAGAATTGCTTTATTGAATCCAGCCTGGCTCTGGCTCAGCAGTATGCTGTCTGCACTTGTTGCAGGGAAAGTATTAGAAACATATCCAGATATAAGTATGTGAGCTGTGCCAAACAAGTCAATCAGCTGCATCATTTGGATAATTGTTTCACTTTTAAAGAACAATAGATAATTTGCAGTGCAAAAAAAAGTCAGACACACAGCGTAGAATTCTATTTTTATGGGTTTTTTAGCTATCTAAGTAGCAGATTTTTAGTTATATCTGCATACTCAAGTACCAAATGACTGCACAGTAACCAGTGTTACTGAGCAATAGCATCCCCGCACGGCTTCCTGGTGATGCTGACTGCTCAGTAGCCCATTACTACTGCACAGTAGCATCACATCACAGTTCATGCTCCGCAACACTGCTGCACAATAGTAATGAGCTGCTGTGCAGTAAGCATTTTGTGTAGATGTGGCCAGTGTGTGCATACAGGTGATACATTTCTACCAGCTGAATTGCAGTTCCATTGGTAGAAACCCTATATGTATAGGCATTCAAACAGTTCCTACAAGACCAAAAATGGCAGGAAAAATAAAAATTGCTAACTCATTTGATGAGCCTCTGATAGAGTTTCTACTGGAGAAACAAACATTTCTACACTTACCTCAGCAATAGAAGCTCCTGCACTGTCCTCTGGCATCCCAGTGTGCATTGCTTTATGTCCCACTCCACACATTTCCCTCCAGGGAGACAGTCTGTGACATGGTCTGCACTCTGTTGCTGCATCCTGAGAAACTACAAACCACTCCCCTAACAGCTGAGGGGCTAGGAAAGCCCAAATTCTCTCCACAACTGTTATCTGACCCTGAGCATTTGGGAGAAGTGACCCACCAGCACACCTCTGGACCTGAACCTGCAGATCCCAGACCTTGTGCTGGTCCCCAAACCCCTAACTCACCCCTGCTAGTAATGTGGTCCCAGCAGAACCCCCAACAACCCAGCAGTACCAACTTAACAACACCTGACCTCATCCAGATTCACCTGATCTGAGCTGGAACTGGGTCTTCAAATGATACCAGAGAAGCAGGGATCCTGGGTTTTCTCTCCCCCTCACTGAGGCATTATGCAAATCCATCTCTGGCACTCCTTTTGAAGCTGCACCTCTGCCTCTTGCATGTAATATAGTAATTGGAAAGAATGGATGGTGGTCAGTGCAGTGGGAAATTTCTGCCTCACTAGGAGTAAGAAGCCTGACTAGAATCCCTGGCCTCTCCCCTTCCAAGTCAGCAGCCATCTCACTGAGCTGCAGAGCCTCTGGCTTACTGTTTTCATCCTGGGAGATGGAGGAGGACTGGAGAAGCACTTGGATAATGCTAGACTTGGTTACATACATAGCCAGTGCAGATCATGTTTGCTCTATGTGAGCTAATGTAGTCTATGTATGCAGGAATAGAATGGCTACCTGTGCCAAAAATGTAGAAGGTTAAGAAACTGCCACTTAGATGACCAAATAGAAACATAATTCCACCCCCAGTGTGCAGGGTGTAAAACATTTTTACCAAGAAGAGTTACCTAGAGTTTTGCTAACTTGCATTATTGTTGGAGAACAGAGGAGTTATTATTTCAGGACATAGTGAACGTTTAAACATTATTAGTCAACCATTGACCTATCATGCAAGGTGATTGCACTTAATAATATAACTCTGTATGAAGCTAGAAAAAATCCACTTGTTACATATATAGAAAACTGAAACTCTGGGGAAATAATATTAATTAGTATGTTCAAAGATAGGTAAAAATCTTTGAACATACACAAATTAGAACATGTAATATTTAATGAAAAAGCAACATCTAAGTGAATTTAAGTGGGTTAAAAGAGTATCTTCACCAAAGCTTTAATGTTATCAAGAGTTGCCCAACATGTTTTCTTCAATATAAATAGAAGCACCAAGCACCAAAAAGACAGAATTCAAAACACATTCTGCTTTTTATAAGGCAAATCAAACTCCTAGCTCAGTTCCTTTGTACAGCTCTTTACATGAGGCTTTGACCAGAAGGAAAGAGTAATAAAGTTAAGTTTGGGGGCAGATGTTTAAAGGTAAGTAAAGCTTCAGAAGGATGCCTAATGAGATTTTTCAGAAGCACCTACATATTTCAAAACATTGCAAGTCAATACAATGCAAGTATTACAAGCTTTTGAAAGTCTCATTGGCACCACCCTGTAGTGTTAGGTGCCTAAATTACTATAAAATCTAGCCCTAGGAATTGTGGGAGTCATCCAATAAGTAACTGTCTTCTGTTTTGAAAATCTCAGGGAAGTAGTGGTGTCTACTATAAAGTTAAGAAGAGGAAAAATTCTGCTTGGAAAGATCCCTTCTTTTATGCTACTGCAACCAACAAAAATATATGTTAGAGAACAACAACAAACATGGTAGTATTTTACAATTTTCCCATCCAGCTTCATATTTGCTAGTAGGTGGTGCTACCTGACTTCATAAATAACTAGCATTTCCTGGTGCACTTACAGAATTCAATGATGCTGCCTTCCAGCAAGTACTGTAGGTTTTGTCAGAGCTATCAGATCCAGAATAACTCTAGAATGTTAGGAGAGTATGCCCAAGGCAAGAAAATGAAAATAAATATATCTGAAGTCTGATCATGCTATAATCAAGAAACCCTAAAGAAGGGTTTCTTCTTTCCCTTAAGACTTTGTATTAGATAAAAACAGTGGGTTTATGTATAACTTGGCTATCTTGTGGGTTAACTATTTATTATCTCTATTCTATGGGTTTTTTCCTCATGCTATGATTGCAGATTGTTTTATCACTGAGAGCCTATTGTCAATATTAATACATATTTATAATAAATCTTTCCTACATAGGAATGACATGATGGCCTTCCATTGAATTTTTATCCTATTGTCATATCAGAATAATTAGAACAGCATGGGAATCCTTGTATTGCACTCCCACTCTTGTGGGAGGTCTGCAGTGGTGGCAGATGGAAGCCAGAAGGAGCTGCCACTGCCACCTGAGCTGCTTAGAAAGGCACGGGGCGGGGCTCTTGTCTCTTATAGGGGGACTCAGCCCCTGAGCCCTCCTGTGTTTACCATCATTGTATTTCTTTCCTTCTTACTTCAGTGAAAGTAAGGGCCTAAATTCTTGAGGCTACTTTGAAGCTTGAAGCTAACAAATTTTAACATACCAATAAGAAGATGGAAGGGGAAGACTCAATATATTAACTAAAGAAACTAGGAGATGAAGTCTACTTGAATGACCCAAAACAGAGCTTAATTTGAAATGTTCAGGGTCTCCATAGAGAAGTGGTGAGCACTTGGAAATTCTGGGGAACCTTATAGATTTTTGTTTTTATTTTCATCTAAATTCTTAGCAAAAAATTTCAACTTTTTGTTAAAACCTGAAAACCAAATACTAATGATTCTTTCAGAAATTGAACCAAAGTTATCAAAAATGGAAATTTTGGCTGGGAAATTAAACATTGCTAGATATATTCATTTGGATGAAATAGAAATTTGCCATTTAGTTGAAAACACTATTTTGCCTCCAAAAATGGTTGATGGCATTTTTTGATTAGTGCTATTAATGAGTTAATGAGTTAAATATTGCAGTGTAGTTGATGTAGTCAAATGGACCAATAGTTAATATGCACACTCGGTGACACCCATTTCCTTGGGAATTGGTTTCCTTTAATGAAAATACTAGTTAAAGCATCAGGACATTACAGTTTTGTGTCCTGTGATTCCATTGTGAAACCTAGAATTTATTATTAGATACATCTCTGAGATACCTCAGGATTTTTTTTTTTCAAAATGTAGCTAAAAGATTGCATAATACTCAATAATAGTCATAATTAAAGCAAATATAACAGGAAACAAATGAACTAAAAAAGAAACAAAGGCAACTATAATGAAGGGATTAGTTAAAATTACCCTATAAACTTCAAGTTGATTAGTTTAACACATGGGTGTCAAATTCAGCTGAGGCCCAGGGCTAGATCCAGACCATGGGGTTTCTTTCAGACCTGATGTGGCACAGGGCATGAGGGCTGCCACACATAACCACTGTAGCAGAGGCAAAAGGTCCAGGGACAGTGGTGAGGGGAGCAGCAGCAGCAATAATGGGGGTAGCACCGGTGAGGGGTCTGATGGCAGTGATGTCAGGAGGGATCTGGCAGCTGCAGTGAGCCCAGGGAGTGAGTCTAGGGGTGGCAGTAGTGAGCCAAACACACCACCAATGACCATGCCCAGAAGAGCCAAAGTGCTCCAGCTTCTGCAGCAGGCCATGACCCTCAACTTCCAATAGTTTCCAGTAGGCCAGATAGAAAGCCTCCATGGGCCAGATCTAGCCTATAGGCCAAGGGCAGGCAAAATACAGCCCCAGGGCCAGTTCCAGCTCACCAGACGATTATATCCAACCCGCAGGGCCCCTAAAAAATGTAGAAAATTTATATTTATTTGCTCCTGGCTGCCTGGCAAAGATGACAGGAGCCAAGGGCGGTAGGACTGAGGGGAAGCCAGCAGCAGGACCCAGAAGCAAGGCCTGTGCAACCCTGCCCCCCCAACCAGAAGCCCCTACCTAGCAGAGGCTTCTGGTTTAGGACTGTGAGGCTGTTCCTGCTTCCCTGTGCCAGAGAGTGAAACGTGGCTCTTGACAGCTTGCCAAAACTCGATAAGCGGCCCTCACCCAAAATAATTCCCCACCCCTGCTATAGAACATATGTTTGACATGCCTTGTTTAGTATATGTAGTCTGTACCCCCAAATCTACACCAGCTGGAATGCTAGCATCTTCTAGTACACTTTTAAATCATAGTCAAGAGAAACTTCTGGACCATGAGCTCATTAGGCCAGAAATTATCATTTATATAGTACCAACCCAACTGTGGCCAAATCTTAATGAAAGCTTATATGTGCTATTGTAATAGAAAAAAATATATATAATTAAAACTGAGCTTTGTATATGAAGCATTTCTTTAGGCTGTGCCCCAGAATCTCTGATTATAATAATAAAAAAAACCTCCCAAAGATTAAGTCCTACAATGGGAAGAATCTTTGACCTTGAAATGCAATTCAATATGTGCTCTAGACAAACCCTGCTCATCACAAAGTAATAATACTAGGTGAACTTTATCTCTACTTCACTGCATGAGCTAAAGGGGGATTTAATGTAAAATTAAATAGGGACACATTGTCCTGTATAAAGCAATATATTGTCCTGCAGGCTTCTCCAAATTATATGAATAAACATAATGAGTAGTTAATGAGCCACATTGAGCTACTCTGCCTCACAGCATGAAAACAGAATAAGCAGCTATAATGTTTTCTATACCCAACGCACACAACTGATTCTGTGCTTAACTTTAGGAACACCTGTACACATGCCTTGTAATGCCAATAAAGATTAAAGATATGAACATTTAAATACTCCTCCTGGTCTCACCAGAGAGATATTATGATGCTACAAAACAATCTGAAGCAAACAGAATCAACAGGATACTGGGAGTAAGACAGCGCCCATACAAATCGCACTGAAAATTGCAGGTGCAGTTGTGTTCTTACTATCTAATAAAACTAGGCCTGATCCAATGCCCATTGAAGTTGGTGGGAGTCTTTCCACTGACTTCAGTGAGTACTGGATTAGGTGACACAGTCTGTTTCATTCTCTAGTGCCTTGCTAGTTGTGGAGTCAAGAGTTAACTTACTCTTAATTCTGGTGTAGAACAGGGATCAGAATGGAAATATAGCATTGTCAGGATGTGTATATTAAAGTTTATTCAAGTTTAAAAGCAGTTAATAAAATACAGGTTGGCAATAGAAAATAGGTTTAGAAAACAGAAATAAAAGATAAGATAAGACTTGGTCTCAGTCAAGAAGATTTTTCAAAATGTGTGAAAAATAACAATGAACAGGACAAGTCTTGTTCTCTCTCATACTCTCTTTTTCACAGCTTAAACAAGCCTCAGAGCCAAAATGTTGCCTTTTACATTATTTTCAATACTCTATCATGATTTTATCACTTGTTCCCCTTCATAACAAGCCTTCTTTTCTCTTGCATGTTGGGGCCTGTCTTATCACTGAGCAAAACAGATCCTTTTTAAAAAAACAAAACAAAAGAGTGAAAACAGTGAAGAGAAATAGTCCAGATGAAAGACTGGTGGGTTCCCTTCCTTTCCCCCTTCCCCCCATCATGAAATTAAATTCCCTTCCTTTCCACCCCCCCATTAAATAAAATTAATAATAAAATATTAAGTGCTAAATTATTTCAAGTTTTCTTAACTGAAAAGGATAGACATCTTAGGTAGTAAGCATAATATGAGAAACAACAAATTGTGTTTTAAAATTGTATTTTTCCTCTACCTTTTAAAACTATGAGCTTACTGGGAAAAGAATTTGCAAAGGAAACACAACATAATCAAAAATTTTTAAAAAGTTTTCAAAGAAAGCCTCTTTCAAGCATTGGAAAAATAGCTAATACAATGAAAATAAGGCCCTTTATTTTTACAGGGGAAGCACTTTGAAGCAGTTGAAAGGAATGGGAAAATAAGAAATTACCAAATGAAAAAGTTTAAAAGGTGAAAAGAATTAAATGAAATAAATGAAACATAAATCAGAACCAGACTGGCTAGAATAAAATGAACAGAATTTACAAGGGAAGGAGGAAATAAAAATGCAGATTTACTTCAAAACAAAAGGCCCTTCAAAGGAATTTGAAATGTAAAAGACTGTATACCAAGCAAAATGGTGTGCTGTTAAAACTGGGAAAATTAATTAAAAGTGGAATGGTAGGAAATATTAGTCTGAAAAAAATACAAAGGCTAAAAAAAATTAAAGAACTAGCAGAATAGAAATTAATACCAGTTATTGAAATATAAACTTTCAAATAAATAAAATTAGATCATGATTCAGAACGCAAAAATAAAATGGTATGAGAAACAGAAAGACACATGCTTGTTCATTTCTAAAACCTGCCTCAGTATAAGAATTTGATTTATATATAAATCAAAACAGAAAGCCATTCCTATTCAATGCTAACTCTTTATTTGAACTATAATACAACAGGGTTTTGTTTTTTGTTTGTTTTCTCTAGTTTCCAAATATAGAAATTAAAGAGAACCGAATTCAGAAACCAGATTTTTTTTTTACTATTATTAGTATGATACTAATACCCAGTGAAGCCAATGGAGACCAACATCTCCTTGGTCTAGGCGCTGCATAAGTTGTTTCTGTTCACAAAAGTTAACACTTTAAGGCCCTGGCCATGAAAGTGCAGCTGCTGACTTCACTTGGGCTCTGCGCAGGCAGCTTATGCATAGCTGATGCTTGTTGAATAAGCACCCACACAGAAAAAATGGATAGAGGTCATAAGGAACAAATTATTATTATACTTATTAAGCAAAGGGAGAACTGAAGCATGGAAAGAGTTTAATAACTTGTTCATAGTCACCCCATAGTTGACTGTAAGTAGAACAACACATTTACAAGATTTTCCAAATCCTACTCTAGTGCTTTAAAAAGAAGACTAAAGTTAAAGTCATGTTAATCGGCATTTGCATAACCGGAACAGTCTATTAACCAGAATTTCTGGCTGGCTGGCTGGATGCAGGGGTGGGGGGATCTCACACACAGCGAGGAAAGCTCACCACCTCCGCCACCCACTACCCTGCGATTCCACTGCTCCACATGCCACCCCCCCCCCCAACATGTGGTTGCCGTCACCCTCACCCTCACCCTTCATGACTGGCCAAAAACCCCTGCCCTCAGGTAACCAGAATTTTCATATAACTGGCACCCCCGCTTACCCCACACATGCCAGATAACAAATCTTTTACTGTATTTTTGCTTTTCATTGAAACTTTCTATTTAGCAGAGATTCAATTGAGGAAAAAATAAGAAACTGTTAAATTTGAACCTAGTGAATTGAGGTTTGTCTGCAAGTTTTAGATGCTTATGTTCATTTCTCTGCTTTTTAAAGCTTTTACTTCACCACTGCCTAGCTGTGATTTATAGGCTTGCCTAAGATTCTATTATCTAGATTAGATAAACCATGTAATAAATAGTCTCACTACATGCTTCAGTGTAATTTTCAGGTTACATTATCTGAACCAGAGAAAATAGTTCCTAAGAACAAGAATAAATTCTGAAATTAAAGGCCATGGTATTTGCAATATTATAATATCAAATTATCTACGGAAAATAATACAATACCTAAATGTTCTCGTCCACATACAAGGTATGAATTTGTGTGTGTGTGAAGTGGGCTGTGGCTCTCTCTCTCTCTCTCTCTCTCTATATATATATATATATATATTCCCTATATACACACACACACACATACACTATACATATAAAAGATAGATAGATATATGTATATCTAGATAGATAGACAGATAGATAGAACATATGAACCAAATACTATAATTCATTTTATTAAATTAATATATACCATACTCTTTTTAAATAGAGTATTTGAGTTCTAAGAGTATCAATTACCCAGACATCTTGTGGGAGGATCGCTCAGCAAAATCTGAGCTTCCTCTCATGCGTGGATGACCTCTACCTGACTCAAGAAGTCTATGGGCCAACGAGAAGCTAAGCGCTGCTCGACCTGGTACTGGCTACTGGGGATGACCTAGTCGGCAACCTAGTGATCGATGGGAAGCTGGGTGACAGCAACCACGAGCTGATCACCTTCACCATCCGCCGAAAAGCTGGCAAGTCAGTCAGCAACACGCAAGTCCTTCACTTCAGGAAAGCCGACTTTGACAAGCTCAGGAGGCTTGTCAGTGAGGCCCTAAGGGACCGTGACCACAGGGAGAGGGGAGTTCAAGAAGAGTGGTAGCGAGTAGACTAGGAAAGCCAAGGCTGCAACTGAACTCCAGCTAGCTTTGAGCATCAAGGACAATAAGAAGTCCTTTTTCAGATATGTGGGGAGCCGGAGGAAAAGCAGGGGCAACATTGGAC
>NW_005842117.1:290444-299456 GCF_000455745.1 Alligator sinensis | reverse complement strand
GGGGCAACTGACAACTGATGCCCAGGAAAAAGCCAACCTATTAAATAGGTACTTTGCGTCGGTCTTTCATCAGCCCCATGGGACGCCCATGCCCGCTACAGGGCCGGGAAGTCCGGGTGAGGGTGATCCCCTGCCCTCCATTAATGCTGACTTTCTGAAGGAACATCTTGAGAAGCTGGATACCTTCAAGTCAGCCGGCCCTGACAATCTTCACCCCAGGGTACTCAAGGAGCTGGCGAGCATCATAGCCCAGCCTCTAGCACGGATCTTTGAAAACTCTTGGCACTCTGGTGTAGTGCCCGAAGACTGGAAGAAGGCCAATGTGGTGCCTATCTTCAAGAAAGGGAGGAAAGTGGATCCAGCTAACTATAGGCCCATCAGCCTGACTTCTATCCCGGGGAAGATCTTAGAAAAGTTTATTAAAGAGGCCATCCTTAATGGACTGGCCGACGCCAACATCTTAAGGGATAGCCAGCACGGGTTTGTTGCGGGTAGGTCTTGCTTGACCAATCTCATTTCCTTCTACGACCAGGTGACCTATCACCTGGACAAGGGAGAAGAGATTGATGTCATATATCTTGACTTCAAAAAAGCCTTCGATCTGGTGTCCCATGATCGCCTCTTGGAGAAACTGGCCAATTGTCGCCTTGGGTCCTCCACGATCCACTGGCTGGAAAATTGGCTCCGGGGTCGGACCCAGAGGGTAGTAATCGATGGAAGTCACTCATCGTGGTGTCCTGTGACCAGTGGGGTCCCCCAAGGCTCTGTCCTTGGACCCATACTGTTCAACATCTTCATTAATGATGTGGACACTGGAGTCAGAAGCGATCAGAACTGGCCAAGTTCGCCGATGACACCAAACTTTGGGGCAAAGCATCCACACCAGAAGACAGGCAGGTTATCCAGGCTGACCTGGACAGGCTCAGCAAGTGGGCGGACGAGAATCTGATGGTGTTCAACGCCGATAAATGCAAGGTTCTCCACCTTGGGAAAAAAAACCCGCAGCATCCTTGCTTCCAGTTTTGGGCTCCACAATTCAAAAAGGATGTGGAGAAGCTTGAGAGAGTCCAGAGAAGAGCCACGCGCATGATCAGAGGTCAGGGAAGCAGACCCTACGATGACAGGCTGAGAGCCCTGGGGCTCTTTAGCCTGAAAAAGCGCAGGCTCAGGGGTGATCTGATGGCCACCTACAAGTTTATCAGGGGTGACCACCAGCATCTGGGGGAACGTTTGTTCACCAGAGTGCCCCAAGGGATGACGAGGTCGAATGGTCACAAACTACTTCAAGATCGTTTCAGGCTGGACATAAGGAAGAATTTCTTTACTGTCCGAGCCCCCAAGGTCTGGAACAGCTTGCCACCGGAGGTGGTTCAAGCGCCTTCATTGAACACCTTCAAGATGAAACTGGATGCTTATCTTGCTGGGATCCTATGACCCCAGCTGACTTCCTGCCCTTTGGGCAGGGGGCTGGACTCGATGATCTTCCGAGGTCCCTTCCAGCCCTGATGTCTATGAAATCTATGAAATCTATTAACATTCGTTACTATTCCATAGGCAGCTCTAAAGGTTTAATAGACCCATCTAAAACCCATTCTGATGATAATAACAGTGAACATATGCTTCATTTGAAAACCCTAAAAGTATGGAACAAGTAGTTATTTGAGTAGATATCCTTGAAATAGAAAAGATTAGCTAATCCTTTGTGGACCAGATGGTAGCTACTTTCCATACTATACAAACATTTTCTAACTTCATATATACAAAATGCTTCACCTTATGTACAATGTCACTGTTATTACATTCTCAAACACTTGTGCAAGATTCTCAGGTGGTGTAAATCAATAATACTAGGCAGATTTAAATTATCTGAGGCTCTCACCAACATATATTTCCATTAAAAATGAAGGATAAAATCTAGATTGCCAAATTGTCACCATACACCCACTTCTGTTTGCTCTTTAGAGAGACTAGATTACACCCCATCTATGATCAGGACTTCTTTTGCAAGCTTAGATGCAAAATTGAAGTACAGTTACAAATGCCTTAATGATTATTCTTTTTATGCACCAGATTCAGATATGATTACACTTTAGAGTGTAATCATATCTGAATATGGTGCAGAGAATATCCATTCTCTCTTAGTAGAGAAGACATCACTACCATCCAAAGAAAGGATCTTTTTCTGTGAACTCTTTTCTTGGACCAACTGAATAGTTGAGAGATTAGCACAACCTTTTGGGCCCTTCTTCTTTATGCCTAAAAGCTTGTTCAGCATTTCTCCCAACCATACAGGTTCAATAAAAGATTTAAAAAAAAACCCATGCTCCTCATACATTATCTTGGCATATCACAGCTGCAAAACTCCAACCTTACTACTATCATCCAAGTCTGGTAAAGAGGCAAATAGACAAGTCTATATCCCAACCTTTTATTGTTTACACCCTCAGTTAAAGAAAATAATACTTCTCGATGCCTATCAAGCTATACACAATAGCACAATACATGTTATTGATTATATCCCAGTTTAAGCACATATTGCTCATAATTTAGGTTTATACAAGGTGTGCAGTCTTCACCTGTCAGTATGGGCAGCCCTGGGTTTGGCAGGAAGATAGAATAGATGTGTCCTCATGAACCAATCTTGAGTGCTATTTCATTTCACACAATCAATTTTATCCTATGCTTGCATTTTATGAAACCTTTGCTACTGTACTATTAACTATTACCATCAACATTAGGACAAATAAGCTGTATCAAATTATTATCATGTGAATAAAAATTGCTAAGGGACTGTAAACAAACATTTATGAAAAATGGCAATGCATTGAGTTGAAGGGAGATGATTAGTTACATCCTGCAAGACTGTGTGCAAGGATCAGAATGATAAAATATGTTTATTAATAATGTAGGTGAAGCAGTAAACAGATGATTAATGAACATTTTCAGTTGTAATTAAACTGATGAACCTGTAAAAACTATTGAGAATAGAAAAATATGATGGTACCTAAGGATGGCTAAAAGTCAATCCTTATAAAATGATAGGAATTGTTTTTGGGTCAATGCTATTCAATTCCTTTGTCAATGAACTGGAAGAAAATGTAAAATCATTACTCATAAACTTTGTAGGTGACTAAAAACTTGGAAGAGAGGTAAATGATGACCAATTAAGACAAACAAAGAATTGGACCACGTGGTAAATTGGACTCACTTCCAACTTGCATTTAATTTTTAAAAATTCAGTCATATACCTAAAACAAAGTAGGTCACACCCATAGGGACTAGGGATGTGTGACGCTTCGGTCACTAATTCGATTTGGAGGAGATTCAGCCTGATTCAGTGGCCAAATCTCCAAATCCAAATTGAATCAGGGGACCCATTAATCTCTCTGAATCAAATCAGAATCTTCTGATTCATTTTGGAGATATTCGGAGAGATTCAATGATTTGGCCATAGACACAGCTTTTTATGTTTTTTCTACATACCTCAAGATACCAGGCACAGCCCGTGAACGCTGAGATGGTGGGTGGATGGAGCATCCCATGGGAGTGCAGGGGGGCTCCCTGCATGCTCGGAAATGGACCCAGAATTGGACAAGAAGTACTTCTGGTCCACTTCTGGGTCCACCGCCGAGTGCAGGGGGACCCCACCTCTGGCTCAGCAACTGGTGCCTCCTGAGTCTGGGGCGTACCCAGGGTCCCTCTACAGCTGATTGCCAAAGGAGGTGTGGTAGCATCCCCTGTGCACTCCATGACCCCTCCCCACTTCCATGGGACACTCCATACACCCCACCATCTCAGCGTTCACGAGCCGCACCTGGTACCCCAAGGTATATAGAAAAAACATAAAAAGTTGTGTTTATGGCCGAACTGCTGATTCTCTGAATCAAAATCAAATCTTCAGATTCAGCTGAATTGAATCGTGACAGTGAGCTGACTCAGTGAATCAAATTACTGTCCCCCAAATTGGGCCAAATCCAAATCCAAATCAAATACTGCCCGCTTCATACACCCCTAATATGGACTCTACTTTGGAAAACAACAACTTAGAAATGAACATGACAGCTTTGGTAGATAAACACAGAAGAGAAATAGGAAAGAGCTATTACGATGGTACAGGGCATTTGTGAGGTCATTACTGGTACACTGTCTATATCCTATGTTTCTTTAGTTTATCCAAAATAAGGTTATGAATTCACTTTATTGAAGTCTATAAGTAGCTATCTTGGGGGAAAATTCTGAGAATTGGAAATTCCTTAATGTGCCAGACAAAATCTTTACAAAATCTAATTCCCAGAAGGCAAAGGTGGACAAATTCAGACTAGAAATAAAATACACATTTTTAACACTGAGGATACCTAAACTTTCAGGAAACTTTCACAGTTTTATGTGAAATTCTATGGCTTATGTATGCAAAAAGACAGTAGATTACTATAATTACTTCCTAGACTTAAAATAGATGATAACTCAGCACAGATATATTAAGTGCAAATGAGAGACCTAAAATGTAATAGTGGGGAAAAATATAAAGAGAAGAGCATTTCAAATTAGACTTCCATTTACAGTATGGTATTTGCAGCATGTTTTATGTAATAGAAATTATATTTATCTGTCAACAGAAAAATCTGCCAAACATTTTGGAAAAGGATCCTAATGTGTATGACTTCAATCCATGACTTTGGTGATAATGCTTTTGGGATACATTTTGTTGTGGGCACTTGACCTGGGTAGAGAAATGCAGCAAAACTGAGTGGACCAGGAAGAATTACTTTTTACTGAAGGATTGAGAGTTATGTATACAGTGGCTGTGTCTACATGAGACACTACTGCACACTAGCAATGAGCTACTGCACATTAGCTCATTGGTACTGAGCAGTAGCTTTGGTGGCACTAACCATGATGCGACACTACTGCATGGTAGTAACACAGTAGTGTAAGAAAAAAATGTGCAGGGATGCTACTGCATAGTAATGCCGGTTAGTGTGCAGTCATTTAGTACTTGGTTATGCAAGTACTAAATGACTGCACACTAACAACTGCACAGTCCACTGCTCATGTAGATGCAACCAGTTAAACTAATTATCAGTGAAGAAAATAGGGAACATTTTAACATTCCACTATTTGAAAGTATAACTGCCAAATAAAGGAATTATTTTATATAGTACAGGACCTACTCCATACCAAACTATTCTTTTCTCTGATAAATTTCCAGAACCCCTCACAAATCTACTTTAAAATTAGCAACAGTGCATACACATATACACATATACTAAGTTGACTTAAAATAAGGTGACTTAACTAAGCTGAGTTAACGAATGCAACTCAATACACCTTGGAGGTGTATGAACGCATTGTATTTAAGTCAACTCTGCTCCACATATATGTGTATGCTCTGACAGTTAAGTTGACTTTAAAAAGTTAAGCCAGTTTAATTATCAGAAAGTTAGTACATGTGTATGCACCCAGTAGCATCCTAGAAAGTCCAGGCCTTTCCAGCGGATTCTCCAGTGCTCCCAGTTTCAAATGGTTTTATGGTTTATAGAATATTTGGAAAAGCCAGATGAGAGAATCACAGCACAGAGCATAAAGAGTGCAGATTCTTGTAATCATACATTAGAACGAATGCACATAACTCTTAGAAACTAGTATAGTACTTCCCTGTACCATTTTGGGCAGTAAGAAGCTGACTGCTTTCTTTTATGCAGGAAGCATAAAACAGCACTATTTGGAACCATCAAAAATAATCCTTTGGCTGTTAAGTCAGCAACAGTGTACCACTATTGAATTAATAATAATACTTAGCTCCAAAAAGTAAGGTTGATTAATGACTAGTCATAGTTCTGTACATTGCCATGTGTTTCTTATTATGTTTCAGATTGAAATGTAGACTTTATTGCTAACAATGTTTCATTTCCCTTGAAGCTTGATTTTGTATTGAGGTAATAGAAAGGGATAGTTTGGAGCTGCCAAGGGAAAGCAGTACTCTTGACAGACCTCCTGAGCACTCAGGTTGCCAAACACCACTCTGTCCCAACAATGGCTCAAAGAAGCTGACTGGTATAGAGGAGGGATAAGTTCATGATCTGGCTACTCTTCTGTTATTTTCAGACACCATGTACTCTCTGAGTGCTAAGGAAGAGTCATTGCTTGAATACTTCTTGAGCTAATTTTTTCTCCCCATGCTATACAGTTCATAGTTGTGTAAGAAGCATCTGTTCATAGTCCATAATGGTTAGAGATAGTGACTTCCCACCGTACCTCATTTGGGTTATTCAGGTTTGGAAGTGATGCCTTGCCCACTTTATACAATTAGATGTTCGGGATTCTTTCAGCCTGGTGCTAATGTGCTGTTTGGGTTCTCTCACTCCACCCAAATGCCAAGGTGCAAGATAGGGTAATAACCATCAGTGTGTCTGTGTGTGTGCATGTGTGTGTGGTGGGGGGAGGTCCCTACCTCTATGTCTCTTTTGGACAGGATATGCAGCTGATTAGTCTTTTTTTTTCTCAGTGTTGTAGTACAGTTGGAATGCTGTTGTAACTGTAATGGTCCAGGAAGTGTATGAGACACAAGAATTTTTTGTGATATCTTTGATTGGAACAACTATGTAGTGAGGAGAACTGCTGGACAAGCCTTTGGGTATCAAAGTCCCTTCCTCATTTCTAAGAAAGGGACAGAATGTTCATCCAGGGTCTGCCTTTTTCTTAGATCTCAATAAGTTGATCCCTGAAAGCTTGTTCAACAGCTCTTGTTCCATACTGAAAGAAAAGAGTGCCAGGGATGCTGCCATGAACCCAACAATGGTCCATGGGCTTGTGGGCTGTCATCAGGGTACCGCTAGGGGGTGGCAAATTTGGGGCATCCGCCCCAGGCCCCATACTTTGGGGTGCCCCACAGAGCCAGGCAGAGTGACCGCAACTCGGCGCAGCCACCAGCTTCATGTGAGGATACTTGGCACTCTCCCCCCCACCCCACCGAATCTGACACCGAATCCACCACATCTGGCCACTCGGCACCCCTCACCCCCACTTCCCCCCACCAAATCTGCCACTGGCTTCCTCACATCCAGGGGCGGGGCCCCACACAGGCTGATTTGCCCTGCTCGGGTCATCTCTGACTGTCATGAATGTTTTATTGTGTTTATTTCACTGATATGGTATGTTTGGTTTCAGTGACAAGCCATGCTATGCTGCATCCATATATGTTGCTATTATCTCTGTATAGATTGCATTATGATGTCTGTATATATCTTGATGATTTTGGACATGGTTTAGCCAAGGAACTGAGAGATACATACTTATGTAAAATAGAATAGGCAGAACTTCCAACTATCTATTGCCATTGTGTGACTAGGGCAATTGCTACCCCCAGATACAGGCAGAAGGAGACGTTATTGGTTTGGGCACCCAAGGCATTGCCTGCCTGTAATAGGGAAAGGCATCTTTTAGAAATGGTCCATTAGCCAGAGGAATTCTAGGTGTCCCAGGAAAAGTAATGTCAGCAGGCAGGCTGATTTCTGGAGACAGTGGCAAGGCTCTCTGAGGGCTGGATGGTAGCCAGAGGGGAGAGACAGAAACTTGACTTGTTTCTTTTGGTAAATACACTTTTTGTAAACAAACTTTTTGTTCTGTCTTCAAAGTTATGTTCTGTTTTGCATGTATAATGCTTTTCTCTGACATAAGAAACCCTTCTGTTATTTTATTTCTTTACTGGTTGTATGTGGAAGGAGGGATCTCTGGGCAAGTGATATTCCAGGCTAGTGCATTCTACAGAAAGGGGGACCTACATTTCCACAACTCAAAGCGCTGGCAGAAATTCTGCTGCAGCTGTGAGATCTGGCATAAGGGCAATGGAGCAGAGGCTTGTAAGGAAAATAAATTATCTTAGGGAAGGTCTTTTCCTGTTCCCTTAGGCAAGCAGTCAGACAGAAGAGAGAAACTCAGGCTCTGGGGATACTCTGAGGACAGGTTTTGTTATAGATGCTTCTTTCCTTCCCTTGTAGGGTTAAATGCTCTCATTTTTCTGGAAGCTTTTTAAATTGTGTAGAATCTTTTAAAAAGAGGCAGACCTATACATTACTATATCAATATATTCCACTTTAACTTTACTAAATTAAAGTCCTAAGTACCAGTAGCATTAGCAGTCACTTTGTTCACTGAAGATTCACCCGGGGCAGAAAGGAAAGGGGACGACTAAGCCACAGCATAGCACCAAAGTCATGGAGATTCAATGATAGAGATGGTCTTATATCTGCCTATTGGGACTTTCTACTGGCTCTCTCTCCCCCCATGCAGCTACTGTTTTTTTTTAATCCAATGAGGGAGATACCAAGAGCAGCTGCATAGTTGGGAATGGTCCTGCTTTGAGCAGGAGGTTGGACTAGCTCCTGGGGTAGCTTCCAATGCTAAATTTTTATGATTCTTTAGTGTTAGGTCTATCACCTCTTCCTTTCATGTAGCCTTGTACCAAATCCCCACTCTACACAATGCAGAGGGGCTTCCCTGTACAACTGGGCTCTTGTGATTTAGGAGAGGGTTTCTTGGGAAGTCGAGCTGCATTGATTCAACTTCAAGTATGCCCTTCATATCACAGAAGATGGACAATTTCCCAGTATTCAGATATTATATTCCAAAACTTAGAAGCTTTTATTCTGTACAGTATATTGTTCAAACACAAGCCTTAAATATCATGAAACCTTTTAGGAATGACCTTCTGTAGCTCATCTCCTGAAAAGTTACCCCTTCACTGCCCTTCCCACAATATAGAAATGAAAGCCCCATCTGTGTATGTAAATGTCTTCAGCATCTGAGCTATGTCCTAATCAGTCTAGATTAGGTGCTATTGGGGAAAAATAGTCCATTGCTTGTGAAATTAACAAGACATGATAGGGAATTGGTGGTGTTATACAAATGCAAATCAATGTATTGGTTTATCTTGAATACATTTTGATTGGTTGGTTTTTGCCATATGTAAGAATGAAAGGCATTTTCCAAATATGAAAAATTGTCATTTTATAA
>NW_005842117.1:271246-290413 GCF_000455745.1 Alligator sinensis | reverse complement strand
GATTCCTGCCGGTTAGCTACAAGAGTTTCAAAAATTTACCCTGAGGCCAATTCAGGAAAATTTAGAGTTTTGCTCATAGCAAAACATCACCAGCTGGTTAGTGCAACTTTTTCTTCAAAGGCAGATATGATTAAATCTTTCCCAGCTTTACATTTGTGAATTAATTTAAATAGCTACAAATCTATTGAGTATTGCCTTAAAATATCTACCATATCACAGGTAAGAATTTTGCACCGCTGCTCTAAAAATGTAATTTGCATTCATACATGCCTTAAAATAAAATTTGTTTTCTTATATGGAAAATAGAAAATAAACATACATTGATAATTCCCTGTTTCCCCTCTTTATCAGATGTCTCTCTCATCTCAGATTACCAAAAAGAATGAAGGACTGTAATCCTACCTATAATTTTGTCTGCTTTGGTTGGCAGTACTTTTCATTTTCAACAGCTACATGATGTACTGATTAGAACAACTGTCTCTTTGTGTGACCATGGCAAAATGTTTCCATAGTTTGCAAGTTGGATTCAGAGAAGCCATATCAAAATACAGGCAGCAGAAATGGCAACCTACAATATCTGTTGTGGTTCACAATGTAAGCAAGCCTTCTTTTATGACACACACGAATTTGTGTGGGTGGTCATTTGAAAAGCTATCTATAGAACTATTAGTAGTATAGTGGTACTTTTATTTGAAGTTCAAGTGGGTTCTCCATCAGTTAGAATGAACTCATTTTGAAGAGCAGACACATTTTACAAGGGTGAGGAAAACTTACTTTTAAATGAAATTTAGCCTGGTGAAATACACAACTCTGGGGAGCGTCTCTCATTGAGAGAGTCAGCTTTCATGAGGATTGGCTGACCTACCTATCACCGACAATCTATGGAGCCAGCTGAGAAAAAGTATCAACAAAACCCCTCCTTCCCACCAGCCTCAAAACACCCGTACTGCCAAAGACAGCTTCATTTTTATAATGCTATATCCCGCCAGACCCTAAATATGACTATTAGTCACAACACCTTAGGGAGAACAACTGATCTAATTTTCAGAAGAGTTGAATAGTTGCAGATCCCATTGGCTTACATAGACCTAATATAAAAGTAAGGACTAACATGGATAAGATAGATTAAGAAGAGTTACTCCAATGATTGCCAAATACTATAACTCCGCATATATTAACTACAGACATTCTATTACACTCGACTCAAACCTTATTGTCCTCAGCTCTCATGGGGGTAGAGTATTTGTGTATTGATTGATTGATTTGTTTGTTTATATTATTTTAAATAAAATAAACCTATCCCACTGTTCAGCATAAATCTTGAGATCTCATTGAGCCTTTGCCAATTTCCAGTAGCAGAAAAGAAGGCCCTATGCATTTATAAGTTTTTGTGCTGGAGACTGTTGAAAAACTGGACACATTTTCATGACAACTTTTGCAGAAATTGTGAATCTTTTTTTCTCCATAAAGAAGAATTTTGAAACTTAAAAAATTCTACCTTATATAAGAACATGAATTAAAATAAATCCTTTCCTGAGCCTTACCTGTAAAGAGAAATTCAGGGCTGCTGTTTGCTTCCTAATCATTTAAATAAATACATTTTTAGCAGTACTTTCTTTGTACTACTGTATATATGCTGTCGACTTTGAATCAAAACTGGAGTAAGAGTGCCAACATACTGTTGTAAACTGCTCGAGAAGCAAAAACCCCAAATCCCTAAGGGCTGTATTCACAAGGTCCCATTATAATACAGGATAGTGTTATGAAGCATTCCTTCTAATTCATTCTATCTCTGGTTTCTTCAGTACTCTATTCATGCAGCTTAAAACCCAGGAACTAAGTTGTTTGCATTGCATTGGTTTGGATGAACAGTAAGAAGGACCTTTGGGAGAACAACATGGGTAAGGATATTGTCACACTTATAATAACGTCCACTATATATGTTATCAGAGAGAGGAAAAATACTTATATGGGCCTCTCTCTCTTGTCCTGCTGCCGAAAAGCTGCATGTTTTGTCAGATGTGTTGGAGAGACAAAAATTGACGCTGATCATTGACACATGTAAAGGGGAAAGCCAGGCTTAAAATATCATCACTTTAGGTAAATTACTGATCTCATTGAAGGCCCTGACAGGATTCCAACATTTAAAAAAAGTGATTATAATGAAAAATATCATGAAAAATATAGTTAAGCCCTGTACTACACCATGTTTCTTGGCAGAACCTATGAAACATAGTGATGCCACAAGTTTTTACAAAACAGAATAATTCATTTTAATAGTACCTACCAATGGATAGAAAACATTCTTTTACACAGAAAGGCAATTTTAGCTAGTGCACAGTTGAATTCTTCCTAATAAAGTTTATGATGTATTTGCATTGATTCAAAACTAGACTGTCGACCTCAATTAGGAGCCAGAGCACTGAAAACAAAAAAGATACTGACACACATTGCACAATTTGGCTCAAAGATTTGACATGGGAACAAGGATGCATAGTACATGAAAGAATCAAAAGGAAAAATCTACTACTAAATGGGCATGAAGGGATACATTTTTCATGGGGTTTTAAGCCACATTACATTTCTTGAAGTAAACAGAAGTTTAAAGCTTAAACGTGAGATGTTTATTTGTTGTTTTGTTAAGAACCACTTTAATCACTTCTTTATCTCCATACAAGAAGTAGAGACAAAAAGTGTCTGTTTTGAAGGAGTTTCCCTCTGTGTATGTATGTTTGAAACCTGCTAGAGAGAACCCCATTGTAATCTAATAAAGGTTTTAGTCCGTCTTTCTGTCTGTCCATAACGTTCTTGGAGCACTCTGGTTTCTGAAACAACTAATCAGAGTGCTCCAAGAGCATTACAGACAGGAAGCGGCAGTGCAGCAGACCTCCACCATGATGGTGGAGATGGAGGGGATGTAGGGGACAGAGCAGCGGGGTGCTCCTTGGAGGTGGCAGCAGCACAGGGTGCTGGCGGAGGGGGACAGAGGGGACGATGGGGCAAACTTCTCTCTCCCCCCACTCCTGGGAGGTGGTAGCAGTGCGGGGTGGGGGTAGGGTTGGCAAGCTCCCCCCCTGCATCCCTACCCCACCCCTCTACCCTGTCATTCTTGATGGGCAATTCGCTAGTACTTTCATAGATGCACAATTCAATATCCCATTCCATTGCTATTCTTCTCTCCTTTTCAGGCTTGTTCATTTCATAAATTGCAGGGTTCTAAGGTTTATCATGGTAAATTGGGACAATTATTATAATTTTAAAAAGGAATGAGAACTTTCTGGGGTTATAAATCCTTTGCTGCAAGATACTGTAAAAGCAAGTACAGGTCTTGTTAGAGTTGGCTGCAATACTGACATTTTCACTATTGGGTTGGATTTAGTAAAGCACTTAAACCTGCTTAAATATGCCTGGATTGCACCACAACATGACAGGCTGGATTACAGAATTTATTCAACAGATACATTTACTTATATTGTAAACTACTTGTAACCTATAAATAAATAATAGGGAAGTGGACAGATATATCTTCAAAGAAACTTGTCCAGCCCCTATTTCACCTCTAAAATATCTAACTACTACTAATGGAGGATTGAAGCATTTAATCACCAAAATATGACCCATATAATAGCATGAAATCTGCTAAGATTCTTTATGTATCTTCATCATGCCCTGAAAAATTTCCACTGTCTAGCCGTAGAATCATAAAAGCATAGAAAATTAGGGTTGGAAGGGACCTCAGGAGGTCATCTAGTCTAACCCCCTTGCTTCAGGCAGGACCATCCCCAACTAGATCATCAGGGGCAGTGCATGCCACCCAAAACCAGAGCCTGACCAGCTGAAGCCATGCTCCAACAGCCAGCCAGGCTCTGAGTGGCAGGATCACTGCTGCTTCAGCCCCAGGAGGCCCCCAGGACCCCAGGTAAGGCTGCTAGTTCAAGCTCCTGCTCAAAGCAGGACCACTTCTAACTAGATCATCCCAACCAAAGCTTCTCTAGATAATCTGTTCCAGTGTTTTACTACCCTCCTAGTAGGAAAATTCTTCCTAATATCCAACCTAAACTTCCCTTGCTGCAATTTGAGCCTGTTGCTCCTTGTTCTGTCACCTACCACCACTAAGAACAGTCTAGCTCCAGCCTCTTTTGAACTCCCTTCAGGTAGTTAAAGGCTGCTATTAAATCCTCTCTCAGTTTCCTCTTCTCTAGACTAGTGCTAGCCCCAGCCTTCCTTACCCCACTGGGGGTAACATGCCACACGCCAAAGAGCATGTGGCACAGGCATTCCCCAGGGACAAATAGCTGCAGCACATACATAGTTGTGCCACTACTACTTGTCCCTGGGGAATTCCCATGCACATATGCTCTGGCACACAGCAAGTTGCCTCAGGTGGGATAGGAGAGGCCTGGGCCAGCTTCCGGACACATCCATAGATTCCACCCGGAGACTGCGTCTTATATCCTGCACCATTATGTTTTTAACACTTATGTACTTTTTTCTCGCTTTAGGTTTAAAACATAGAACACTATTTACCTACTGTAATAGCTGTGTTTTCAATTCAGCTAATAAAATAATCTTGGGTATGTTACATTTTTAGCAGATACCCTCTGCAAATCTAAAAATATTTATGAAAGCTTAAACAAGCTTCAAAGTACCTTTGCAAACGAGGTAGCATTATCTCCATTTTACACCAGGGGAGACTAAGCCAAAGGTAGATAAACCTTTTTTCTTGTCTCTTACCTGCTCTCACCCAAATTCATCTTTTCAAACCATTTCTTGCTTTGAAAAATACTTTATCCTCCTCTTATCTTCCTTTTCATTTTGAATCAATTGCTAAGCAATACCCATTTCTATCCCAATAATTTTTCTACCTTCTATCCTTTACCTAATGTCTACATTTGACCTTGGCCTGGTCCTTTCTCTGCTTTGCTCACATCCTCTATTACATTTTCACCAAATCTTGTCCTCACCCTCAATTTTGGCCTCAGAGTTCCCTTTTTCTGATCACTCCCTTTTTCTAATTCATTCATTTGTAACAATTCTGAGATACTTTTCATCAACATTTGTCCTTTCCTTTCTTATCTTCTATTTCTCCACTTATTTTGTGACAGTTACCTTCACTTACACTACCCTCTCTGCTCTGATTTGTACACCTTTACTGTGCAGTCAGGGAGCACAAGTAGATGTGCCCACTATCAACCACCTGGTGGTAGTTGTTGGTAATAATAAGCAAAACTGAATAACATGATGAACTTGAATTGAATATGGAATACCCAGGTTAACTTGTCGAAGGTGGGCAAAGACGTGATTTTACAGAAAATCCCTTGATAGATTTTTGTGGAATGGCCAGTTTATCCCAGTATAATAATGTAGATTGTGTAATAGCAAGATTCATTTTATGGCCATATACCTTTTAGGAAATACTATTTAAAATTACTTCAGGAAGTAATATTGAAAGCTACTTAATAAAGAAAGATTTTGTTGCTGATCTGAGGTGTGGCATTCTGTAAATTATAATTCCATGGTTAACAACGGTAAATACAAAACCAAATGATGGAATAATGGCATGATGTAAAAGCATCAATATGGTTAGCTTAATATCTGGTACTTTCCAGCCTATGTGAGAGAGAAAAGGTTTAAAGTTTTATTAGAATATGTTAAAATTATGCTTATTTACCTAGTTTTGTAGAGTAGGAAGGACCCTATGGTAGCTACATGGCTATATACTAGGTATATATTAGCATAATCTAAAGCATGCAGTTAGTCATGCAGCCTCTGTTAGTTCAGGGTAAAGGTTATGAACAGACACAAGACCCCACACACATGGTAACCATATGGGTACAGAGTTGTAAGGTAGTAAGACATTCTCAGATAATGGTTTTAGCATGTGGTGTACAATTGCTGGAGTGGGGAATGCTTAAGGGCATTAAAAAGTTCTTGTGAATCTATCATGTGTTTAGGGGATTTCTGTTCATTCCCTTGGTCTTGCCTCTGGCAGATGGTCTAGGCCAGCTTCATATTGGTGATGACCTGTGATACGCTCAATGTAGATGTCTCCTAAGCATTGGATGGCATTGCATATCATGAGGTGCCTCATCTCTTTTGAATAGTAGCAGGGCATTCGGCAGACTTACAGGATGCTTTCATTGCTCAGATCCCATGCTCCAAACACCTCAATGATCAGCACCTGCACTGTCACATCATACCCCTTCTCCCTTAAGGTCCAGCAGCATGTATTTAAATAGCTTGTGTTCTAGGCTTTGGTGAAAGCCTGACACCAGTTCTCAAATGGGATGGTCACATTGGCCATCAGTATCTCTTGCTGTCCTCATCTGTTACGGCAACAGAACTAGTAGAGGTGTGCGAAGTTTCAGTCATCAATTCAATTTGGAGAAGATTTGGTCTGATTCGGAGGCTGAATCACTGAATCTGAATCAAATCAGGAGACCAAAAATCAGGAGACCAAAAATCAAGAGCCTCTGAACTGATTCCGAAAAGATTCAGAAAAAGATTCGGAGATTCGGAAGGCAGTCTTTCAAGGGAACAGAGAGTGATAAGAGGAAGGGGGAGTTGGGGGGGAGGGAGGGGAAGACTGACATCTGTAGCTGGCCAGTGACTGTGATCTTTCCCTGAGTCTCCTTCCAATCACAGTGCTCTGGGGGAGGGACATAGAAACAGCACAGAAGCCTCTGTCTGCAGCCTTTCTGTCCCTTTTGTGAGCTGTTTCTGCCTGAGCACCGAGAAGGCCCCTTATTACAGGCTACCATCCCTGCTGGTTTCATCCTGCTGTGCCTTAACACACGCAAAGTCACACGTCACGGGTTTTGCTTGTCAGCACCTTGAGGTGCAGTTTCCCGGAATCCAGCCAAAGGGGTGAATGACTGCACAAGGTGGAAGACAGTAGGAGATAAAAACATAATATATCAACATTTAAAACTGTGTCTTTTGATGCAAATCAATCAAGCTGGATGATTTTCCTGAATCGCTATGTAAATTGTTCTTTTTCTCACTGCCCATCTCCTTCATTGTTTCTTTTCAGCCTTCATGAAATAAGGCATCAATAAGCAATAACTGCCATCTTTTTTGGTTACAGAGTTTAAGATGGCCTCTTGCATTCACTAATTAGTATGTTGGTATCTGTACTATCCATTTCAAATTTTCAAATAAGACCTCTTATCACTGGAATGCAATGGGATGAGAATAGTACTGACTCAAGATATTGAACCAAGATGTTTATCTACCTGGGTGTTACTGAACTAAATTTTGAAGGAGTATTATTTCAGCACTGAGACATTGATAGTTTGTTCCTATATTTGTAAGCATAATAGATTTATTGTCCATTTCTTTTTTCAGATGTAAAATAAAAATACATACGCATGCAGCTGAGAGTATAAAAATGAAATGATATTTACATTCTTATTTTATGGAAATCCAATTTATCCTGAAATGCCAGTTGTTTCTGTCTGCTAAGTAGAGAATGTGAATATAAAAGTATTTTTTTTTCCCCTTTCAAGAAAAGAATCATGTTTATTTCCTCTCACCAACATACTGTTGTAATCTCAGCACCATCTAGTGGTAATAGTTCAGCATCACAATTTAAGCATTTCATCTTTTACATTGGCTTGTTCACACTATGTAATTTAATCTGGCATATAAAGGTTTATGTTTAATTTATGGAATTTTGGAAACGGACACAGCTAAATTTATGTTAAACTTTCAAAGATGGTATTAAAGAGGGAATAAGTTTAAATTCATCTGAACACACTGCCTCAGCTGCTAAACATAGAGTTCTCTCCAAATTTGGTGATGTTCATTTTAGTTAAGGCTGCTAATATTTTACCTACAGAGTCATTATCATGCATGCCTGGAAAACATTTTTAAAACATTTTGAAAACATTTTTCTCTTCTCTTCTGTAGGGTATCCATTGCAGTTTCTGTGGTATGAAGGAAAGACTTGGAATAGGGACTATAGAGGTTGTACAAACCATGGTTTGTGAGCTACTGGATGTGCACAAAACTGTATAGCTCAACATTACATGATACTGACACAGACTTCTAAGAGTTTACATCTGAGCAATCGGGCTTCACATTGCATATTAGCATCAGATACCCAGGGCCTTTGCAATAAATTATAGTTCTAATAAATTTTAACATTCCACACAGATGATTTGTTCCAGGTCTGTTTCTAAATGAATTAGCTAAATAGGCTTTTCTTTAATTTTAGGCATGACTGCTTTTTGTGATGCATTTTCAAAATCAACAGACATATTAATTGTGGCATGAAACCCTCAGGTTTATTTGCCAAGTTCTTTGGTAGATAAATGTTTCAAGCCTTTCTTTTTGTGTTATTCCCTTCTTGTTTTTTTTTATTTTGCTCCTATTTCTTTTGTCCGCTTCTGGCAGGGCAAGTTGTGAAGAAAAAAATCCTGAATATAATAGAACAGTGGAATACTGAATATAGTGGAATATGCTTATTTCCACTATATAGTGAATATAGTGGAAGTAAGGAAGAAAACTGTAAAAAGGTTTCCATTTGCTATATAGGCATCATTTCAAACCTCTCTGCCCCCCCTAAGCCTTGTCTACCTCTCTCCTGAAGCCTCTGCCCCTTGCCTGCTCCTCTACCCACTTACCCTTGCACTATGCCAGCAGACTCCATCTATGCTGCAGCCTGGGGCATGAAGCATGGCCCCAGTCCTGTACCATAGACAAGGTGCAGAGCTAGAACTGCTGCTATGGGGCTGGGCTGGGGTTGTGCTCCTGGCTCCAGGTTTAAGTGAAGATGCAGCCTGCCTGTGATGGAGCATGTGTAAGCAGGGGTGGGTGGGGAGACAGAAGCACTGCAGAAAGTGGGGAGAGTGGGGATGGGGACCCAACACTGCAGTGGGGGAGGAAAGGCAGGAGGTGCAGAGGTGGCAGGAGGGAAGGCAGATGCTGTGGCTTTGGCCCCAACCCAGGGTTGGGCCTGGAACCACAGCCACAGGTGCAGCTTCAGTTACAGCTGTAACCTCTGCCAACACCTCCTGCCACCTCATACTCAATTCCAAGATGATGACCTTTTTTCCCCATACTAAATCATCTTGGAATTGAGCAAACATAATAGTTTACCATCAAGTCCAGTTCCCTGGGTTCACAGACAATTGTTAACCTCAGAGAAAGCAAAGAAGTAATACCAATTTCCCGACAGAATGGTCTTCAGCATTCTGATTATGAGAGTTTTAAATGACCCTTGTATTGTGAAGGGAACACAGATGAAGGGAATTTAATTGGGGCTGAGTACTACACTGTGCTACTTGGGTCCTTGACACACCTTGTTAACAGAGGTTAATGCAGTAGCAACCATTTGGCCAATATATCTGAGTTTAAACTTGGATTGCCATAAGTGAAAGCATGTGCCTCTACAGCTGAAATAAAGAGTCTGCTTTCTCTCTTGCCAAGAGCTGTAGCAATCTCACCTCTTCAGCAGACTAGGCACAGATGGGGAAGCATAATATACACACTGACCAGTTAGTTGCCCAGGAAGTCTGTCGGGAAATTATAGTAGAATACTGTGGCTTGATGGTGGCAGGTTTTGGAATATGTCTATGTTTGATATACGTTTCTTCTGCCTTCTGATATTCTGCTGTAGGATGCAATTACTAACATAATTAAGGCCAAGTACAGGCAGTGAAAAAGCTGTAGGCTGAATCAATTCAGTCTTTGCAGATGAATTTAAGTCAGGGGCAGGCAAAATACGGCCCATGGGCCAGATGCAGCCTGCCAGGTCATTCTACAGGCCCCTAAAAATTTAGAAAATATATATTTATCTGTTCCTGGATGCTGTCAAAGATGACAGGATCCAGGGACAGTAGGACCCAGGGGAAGCCGGCTAGTCAGAGAAAGGCCAGCCCGCCCCCGTCCATCTTCCTCCAGCCCATGTCCCCCTCACCCGGAAGTCTCTTCCTGCCATGGCTTTTACAGCTCCCCTGCAAGCTGCTTTAGCACCTTGTGGCCCCCTGCTGCAGCATGGATCACAGGAGCATGGGGCCACTCAGGTACCCCAGGGCCAGGAGTGGGAGGGGGTTGGGGTGTGTGCATGTGTGTGTCCCTGCAATGTGGGAGGGGGAGACTGTGTGTGTGGGAGAGACTGGGGGGGAGAGGGAGGAGAGGCTGTGTGTATGTGTGTGTGTGTGTGTGGCAGAGGCTCTGTGTGTATGTGTTCATAGGGCAAATCCCATACACACCCCACCATACACATGCACCCACATACCCCTTGCACACCCCAACCACCCTCTCCCCCACACACAGCTCCCCACAACCCTCATACCCACCGTCACCCCACATATCCACACACCCACCCACATGCTCCATCATCCCACACTCACACCCTCCCCCATATACCCCACACACTAACAGCCCCCCACTTCCCCCACAATATACAATAGTAAGACTTCATTTTAAGCTATTGTTCAATCAACTGTATGTGCACTACACAAACACATGTAAACCAGGACAAAAATATTTTTTCAAATCAAACTAATGAATGTTGTAGAAGTTCGCTTTTTAGAATATAATTTGGTATTTGTCTGGTTCTGAGATGGCAAAATCTCTTGCTGAAAGGAGTATTTCTGGGGGCAGGGGGAGGGATTTCTGGTGGCAAAGGTAAGGGGTTAGGAGGCAGGTCTTTTAGTCACAAGATGGCAACCAGGGGGCAGGACACCTGTCAAGGGGCAGAGCTACCAATGAGGACCTCGTCAGCTTGCCAAAACTTGGTAAGTGGCCCTCCGCTCAAAATAATTGCCCACCCCTGATAAATTGTGTAGATTGAAACAGTAAGCAAGTGAACAACCATTCACTTTTGATTCCTGAAATGCAGTCACAGACTTGCAGTGGCTCAGGCCAAAAGCTGGGGCAGGGAAGGGGATGCTAAAGCATACCTCCCTGTTTGGCTGGAGCAAACACCTTGGGACAAGGTTAGCCTGCCCACCCTGTGAGAGCGGGTTTGCTGTAATTTTTATCCCTAGCCTAACTGATCAGAAATATCTTTAATAGTTGAATGATCTACTCAGACTATGCCAGTTGCTTTACCTATGGTCTAAAATATAAGATAATGATGATCCATGAGCCTCATTTCAGACAAAATGTACATAGAAGCAAAATCTTCCAGCTGGCTGAACAACCCGATATATTTAATCAATATCTGTTTGTAAGCTCTTCAGGGCATGGGATATGCCATAATCTACCTTTGCAATGTGCCACATAAATTTACAGTGTTCCAAAAATGTTGTTCATAATAAAAATCTTTATTCCTGATGCAATTATTTAAAAGACACATGACGTCCCAGTTGTATTTTTTCGTTTTTAGAGGTTTTGAGTGTGAACCTCCAATTTACAAATTCCATTCTTCCATCCAGGCCAGTTAACAGTTAAGAATTTTATACTGTAATAAATGAGTCAGGAAACAACAAACACCTTTTTCACTCGCTTTATTCATTGGTTAAAATGTAATGCCATACAGTTCTTAATAATTACTAACTGGGGAAAAAAACCCAAGGATTTCTTCTTTGCATAAAACAGAAGCAAAACAGAAAGAGACTAATTAAAAAAAGCCATTTTGCTTCAAGTTTTGAAACCATTACATACAATATAATACACATATTTACATTACAAGTATATTATATAAATATATGTGTAATCTTGTAACCACAATAAATATCAAGAAGATTTTTTAGGCACACAGCATAGAAAAAATGCAGAATCTGCACACTCCTTGGAGTGACTCACTCTTACATCATTTTCACACTGAAAAAGCAAATATTTTACATAAAATATACAGCCACAGCTTATGCAGTCTCCAGTGAACTGGGAATCATTCTTGTCTTCTCACAATTCTCCTCCTCAGAATTCTAATACTATTGCTCTATACAGCTAGTATGTAAGAAAATAGTTGGCAAGGTTTATTTACTCAGCTAACAGCCTAAGTAATTATCAGTGCTAACAAAATAAGTACAGCATATCTACATAATGTATATACAAGTATGTGCAGAAACATGGATTTGGTGATCTATTTTGGAGCTCTCTTTTAATACTGGGGAATTAACCTGAAGGCAAAAACCAAGGAACTCAGAAATATTAGATCACCTGGGAAATTGCTACAACTGAGGTAATATGTCCTTCAGCAATAGAAAGCTTCCCAATTAAAATCAGAAACATTTTTTAAATCTTGACTATCCTGACACACACAGGCCATCAAGTTTTTAAGGGTGTCTGAATATTCCCTTCAATGCAAATGAAATACCAGAGAATCATTCCAAAGGGAATTCTCGAGCTACGTGTACTGTCAGGATATTTTAAAGACAGTAGCCATGGGTCACCTGAGATCGCACTCTAGTAAGTGAAGCTGGCCACTTCCCTTAAGAGAGTCAATGTTCAGTGATAAACAAAAAAGAAAGTATTTTTCTTCACTAGCTACAAGTCAGACTCAGGCATATCAGGCATATCTGCCATTAGATATCCAATACCATAGCGTCCGTTAGGAGCAGTATTCAGAGTTGGGGATCCAGTCTGTTTTCGGTATATGTTTTTGCCAAAATTTGGAGATGGCACCTCACTTGGACTCTTCCCATGAATCAGACTTGTATCATCTCCCTCTAGATTAACAGGCTCCTTTATTATCCGACCTCTTTTGTAGGATACGGATGCCAGACTACCAGAGTTGTCATCGATAAGGTTGCAGCGACGAACTATAAAGACTATAGGCACAGGAAGTATAGCCAATACCATCAGTGATATACAGACAATCATTCCCCACGTTGGATAGCTTTGAAACTCATCAGTAGCCTACACAATCGAAAAGAAATTCATTAATACATCTGTATTTAATAAAAGATAAATCAGTAGTCCAGATCATCAAAAAATACTTCATTATTCTTCACTTCAGCATTTCAGTCCATCTTTTAGACATTAATGACATCCCCCAAACTACCAGTCAGTTTCTGCTGACTGTCAAGGTGTTCATGCATCATACATACAGGCTGGGGAGTTACCTTCTTGAAAGCACAGAGGCGGAAAGGGATCTTGGAATCATTATTGACTCCAAGATGAACATGAGCCACCAATGCCAGACCGCAGCCAGCAAGGCCAGCCATACCTTGTCATGCATCCAAAGGTGCATCTCAAACTGGTCCAGAGAGGTGATACTCCCCCTCTATGCGACTTTGGTCAGGCCGCAATTGAAGTACTGCATCCAGTACCAGACGCCGCACTTCAAAAGGGATGTGGACAGCCTGGAGAGGATTCAGAGGAGGGCCACCCACTTGGTGAGAGGGCAGCAGGACAGGTCCTATGAGGAGAGACTGAGGGACCTGAACCTGTTCAGCCTCAGCAAGAGGAGGCTGAGGGGGGACCTGGTGGCTGCCTACAAGCTCATCAGGGGGGATCAATAGCAAATAGGTAGAGCCTTTTTCTCCCCAGCACCACCTGGGGTGACAAGGAACAATGGTCATAAGCTGATGGAGAATAGGTTTAGGTTAGAGATCAGAAGGCAATATTTTACAGTTAGGGTCGCCAAAATCTGGAACCAACTTCCCAGGGAAGTGGTCCTCGCCCCTACCTTGGGCAAATTCAATAGGAGGTTGGATGATCACCTGTCTGGGGTCTTGTGAACCCAGCATTCATTCGTGCCTGTGGCAGGGGGGCAGGCTAGATGATCTGTTCAGGTCCCTCCTGACACTAGCTACTATGAAACTATGTTCTCTAGGGCTTAAGTTTCCATCAGTGCTAAAGCACTGAAGCTACCCCAGATTTCATGAGCTGCTCAGAGGCCTAGTACAATCAGCGCCTTGAAGCAGGTTTTCAAATTAGCCATTTCCTCACCTATTTTGCCACCATGGCCTAATCCTCCAAGAGTGCTATGAAGGATGAGGGCAAGATGCCACCAGTATGAGTTTCTTTGGAAATAAAAGCCATATTAGAGAAAAGTGTGTTTTATATTGGTACCACTGAGATCAAAGTGGCCATGCTTCTCTCTCTCATATTTGTAATGAAATACATAATTTTCTAAATTTTCTTTCCATATACAAAGTGAAATCACTTTAAATACACATTCCATGTTTCTGGTAGTGATAACAGTGTGTTTTCCTTAATATTGCTTACCGTATCTTCAATCCATGCATTATAACCAGGAGGACTTAATCCCATTTGGACAATACTAGCTACCAGCAAACATAACAATACTAAAGGTGATATATACTTCCACATGTAGTAATAGTACTGGCTTGGAGAAAAACCAAGCATATCCTTTAGGTCCTCCATGAATCTAAGGGGGAAAAGGACATTATTAGTATAGATACTAATTTTGAGTGCCTGTAATTAAGACACGTCACCTAATTTGCAAGATCAAGTGCACATAGAAATATCGGCCCCTAAATCTATTTTACAAGTTTGTACATAGAACTCATATTAGTAATGGGCTGCAACATCCTGGAATAATTACTTCTGGTTGTCTTTAAATAGGGAACATACCAGTGGCTAAATAGCACAATGAGTTAATGCACTTAGCTTTGTAACCTCTGAAGATTTAAGCTTGAATCCTGATGTAAGTCTCACACAAAAATGAATGTGATGTTATCGTCCTAGTCCCTAAGAATATTAGTCCAAGACTAAAAGAAAATCATACCTGGAATGATGAGAGTCTTAAAAATAGAGGATGAAGTACATTTGATGGAGAAGCTAGTAAAGTTTTTGCTCTTATTATTCCTGGACAGATAAAAAGAGAAATACTTTGCAATATGTATAACTCTCCTTATGCAGATAAAGTTCTTTGGGTAGATGTGATATGTTTTATTAGACCAACTAAATAGTTGGAAAAATTGTTCTTTGCAAACCTTTAGACACAAACACCCTTCTTCAGGCATGAAACTTGACTAATCAGATCAGATTTCCAGGGCTACAATAAGATTCTTTTTGAGAAATAACTTTCAGGAAAGTCTATGGCCATGAGCAATAATATTTAGTAAGTTTAATAAAGTAATAAAAAAAATACTTAATTTTTAGAGGGCTCTGAACACAATACATCACTTCATTGTACTGAGATTGAGACTGGAGAAACTGTGAAATGCAATGATACAAATATTCCCACAGATTTCTCCAGAGTAAACTTTCATTTAAAAGTGAGCTACAATGTGAAAGTGCAAGATTTCTCTCTCTCTCTCTAATATAGCTCTGGATGCCCACATTAATAAATGGAAGTGCAGCAATAATTATGTAAACAAGTTCAACTGTTATATGAACGTCTGTGTCACAAGCATTCTTAGCACATTACAGCAATCAGTCTGCCAGAATGTTAAACATAATTAAGAGCACTGTGTGAATCCTATTTTATACACTACATGGATATCAATATTATTTGATAATATAGAAGGTGTCAAAACTTACCATTTTAATTATGGTTTGTTTTTTTTAATTTGGTGCTGATACCTAACCACTTTCTAAAATCATTTGCACTTAGAATACTGCAATACTCATTGGATGACAGATGAGTTAATTTTCTTCCTGAACATTCAATGGGTCTCTCATTAATATAGATTACATGACTACAAGACAGTCAAGAAATACATTTTGAAAGCTGCTGTGTCTTTATGAAAGTCCATAGTATTCAGGACTACACTCAGACGAAGTCCTCAAAATCTTTCTTATGCTTCTTCAAACATGTTTCTCAAAATCAATGTGTGTCAAATGAAATATTAACCAGCTCAAACCTTGAGCTATGATATGTTTTCATGTTCTTCTGGGTCATTTACCTAGATATGTGTCACTGATTTTGGACTCTCATAAAAACAAGACATCTACAAGTGACCTAACAGATTTCTACAGCTGTGAACCCAGGTGTGTATTAGATTGTAACAAATTACATTATCCACAAAGTAATATGGATGCCATATGAGCTGCTGAAAAATGACTGTGTGAGGTCTTAACTTCGCCCTAATATGCCTTGGCACTGCAACTTGTATTTTGAACAACGCCTACTGTTTTAGGACTTCCTGATGAAGGAGTACATGTGCTCCAATGACACTAGCAAATGCAAGAATTAAGTTAGAATTTGTTCTTTTTGAGATTCTCTCAGCAAACTTTGATGACATGTTTTTCCATTCCCTTTTAAAATGGTACTGTAACACATGCTTTTCCTGTACTAAGAATGCTATGAAAGAAATGTCCCTTATGAGGTTACTGTAGCATGAAATACCATCAGATCCCATGAAAACATACCATTTGAAACATCTCCTTGTTCACAGTATAGTCTGTATATTGTTAAAATGCATGAAAGTAATTGATTTCACAAATGGTTTGTATATTCTGCATATGGCTCCCCTTTCATGGGGCTTTCCCTTTTCCATCACATTTAACATAAGCTACTTATCTTCACTTTCAATGTCTGTCATGATTTCTCCTCATTCTACAGTTCATCTTACACACTATGATGCCAGCTTTCAGCACTCACTTGTTATATTTTTTATTCTTTTTAAAGTGCTCTTCCTCAAACACTGGAGAAGTTCCCTGTCGATATTGACACAGCTTTCTCATTTAAATCTCTCTTTAAAGGTCTTCTTGGCTGTGATACTTACAAAAATCTGACGGTGAGACAGCTAGTGCGGAGAAACCACTATGTATTGTGCAACCCAGTATGATTTCATATTTTTTTGTGCTTGCCTATCTATCTATATACATTTTTCATCCTAGCCTTCAGTTGCAAGCTCTTGGGGACAAGGAATGGCTTTTCATTCCATGTTTGTACAGAACCTGGCTGAGTGGAACACTAGTGTATACCTGCTATCTCTAGTGCTAGCATAGTAGCAAAAAAAACAAAAAATGAATGCTATTATGTTTTGGGTGGGGGGGGTTGTTTTTTGTTTGTTTTGTTTTTTTGTAAATAAGAATAGTGGGTTCCCAACTCAGGTTACTCTGGCAACCATATACAGAGCTTGGCAGTGTACATAAAAATCAGTTTGAATGTAAACTTAAAAATATTGGGTAACTATACACATTTCCGATGCTCACTCTGATGGATTCTAATTAGCAACCTCACATTTCAAAATGTTAATGCTTGTAAAATGAGATTTAGTTAAAGTGCCCCCACCACCATTTTGAAGTGTAGGATGCTGAATACATGTCACATTGTGGTGGTTTTAATTAGAGAACTTCTCAAGAGCCCCTCCAATTAAAGTACCCTCCCTACCCACCCCAGAGCATGTGCAAAGACTCCCATTATGCTTAAGCACTTACAACTGAACCATGAGTCAATCTTGGTCACTTTACTCCATAACAAACTTATGCCTGAGAGTGAAAAATCAAGCTAGAAAAAAAATGTATTTGACATACAAGTTCAACATTTACAGTGATTCTTGAATCTACGATGAGATTTACAACAGTCATATTCTATTCAGCATGTAAAATTGAATTAAAGTTAAATATGGATGCTACTTAGCACATCAGAATTGTATTAATGCAATGAAATCTGCGTGGGGCTATACCTTTAAAAAATCTAGGTGGAGCAACAATTTTTATGAGACTAGTCATCTGCACTGGTTGACTGCCAATTTCTGTATGGGCTTTAATGTGCTGGTTTTGCCTGATAAGGTTCTGTGAATATGTTTATATGGCATAAGGCTGCACCATGCAAATATATTTTGTACTAGTTCTTTATATGGTCACTCTTGCATCAGAAGCAGTATAACTGTACTAGCAAAGTAGTGCCCAGGATAATTAACTCCAATGAGAATTTATTAGGACATTCCAACAGTCTCCTCATTCCACATTGCCACAAATTCAAACTGTACATACACTCAAGCTGTGTTCCTCCTCATTTAAAAAAAAAAACAAAACAAAAACCCTCCAAGAGATGTGGCCATACAACATTCTCCCCACCTTTGGGGATTTACCATCTGTGATGTGAAATATCTTGGGTCTATCAACCTTAAGGCCACACAGCAAGAAAGACCTCTGTACTACCTGGAACTACTGCTGAGAAAGGGTTTCGATCAGAGTTAAGAATGGAAAGTTCATTGCGAAGTCAACAAGGTTTGTGTTTTGCTGGGTGTTGTGAGATTAGCTGCTAATTGTTTATTATGGCCTTGTAATTTGTTCTTGGCACCTTAGCACAGCTTGAGTAAATTGCCTAAATGTAAAGCTGCAGAAGACATTGGAGGTAGCAGGAGGGAGAAAAGGAAGGAATGTTGACAGAATCTCACCTTCAGACTCAAAATCAAAGTATGTAGTAGGGATGTAGCCACTCTGTGGTTGCTGCTTCATCTATATCAGTCTTCTTTCCCCAAGTGACCCCATCACTCATGGGGTGTTTTGTCTAGTGCAAACTTTCAAATGTACTGGGCACCCCTAGCCATGATTATTTTAGTCATGCCCACTAGACCCTCTCCTCTCTAATGCAAGGGAGCTGGCAGATATTCTAGTTTAACTCCTGTATTCACAATAAAACTATTACTTATTTAAGCCAGGGCATGTGCACAGGGGTGGGGGCACATTCTTTCTTACTGCATAAATAATCCAGGGATTATTTACACAGATAAGAAATAATTTCTGAAAACCAGAAAGTATGTTTATTGTAGTTTTTTTCAAATCTGATTGGAGGATGACTAATACATGAGATAGAAACAATTAAAACTCAAATGAAGCATCGCGACTGCATCACTGTATTCTCAGTGCTTAATGATAGGGATCAATGTTACTCATACCACTTTAACAGCCCAGTAGAATAGGCTGCTTTGACTACTTCGTCTTTGTCTGATTTGGATTATAAATTTGTCGCAGGTACATTTCATCCTTTTTAATTATTACAGGAGCAAGCATCCCAACCTCACCCAGTGCCTGTGTTTACACGAGATGTTTACTGTGGAGTTGTCTGATTAGCTCTGCAGCAAATATCTCAGCATCTGCACATGCAGGACTATTAGCCTGGAGTAAATTAATCAACTCTACAGCAAGAGTTTATTACAGGTAAATATGCAAGTACTACCCTGCTGCAGAGTTTTTTACTCCACAGTACTTCACGCTCATGCGGCTGGCTGGGGCATGACGGTGCTTCAGTATGGGTGCTGTCTGCTGCCTAGCCCCACACTGGAGCACCCTTTTACCCCTGCCAGCCCCTCCGCAACATGCTGAACCAGGTTGGAGCAATCCCGG
>NW_005842117.1:269017-271215 GCF_000455745.1 Alligator sinensis | reverse complement strand
CCCCCTCCGCAACATGCTGAACCAGGTTGGAGCGATCCCGGCTGGCAGGCAGGCCCCCGGGGCCTGCCACCAGCCAGGGCTGCTCCAAGCCAGCTTAACATTCTGTGGTTCCAGGTGCATGTGTAAACATGGCGCCCAGGAACAATAAATTAGTGCAATATGCACTGGAGTTTGTGTCACATTAATATGCACATGTAGACATGCACAGTGAGCACTTGATGATAATGATCAGGGGCATGGAGCAGTTTTCATACTAGGAAAAACTGAAAAAGTCTAGGGCTCTTCAGTTTAGCAAAGAGAAGGCTGAGGGGGGATGTAACAGAGGTCTATAAAATCGTGACAGGTCTGGGCAAAATGAATAGGGAACTGCTATTCACCAAGTTCCAGAATAATAGAACTAGAGGGTGCCCACTGAAATTACCAGAAGACAAGTTTAAAGCTAACAAGAACAAGCTAACTCTGTTTCCATTCTCTCTGCATTGATACTGACAATGTTTTTTTACTTCTTGCTTTCCATCTCCAAAATCCATTCATCCCTTCTCATAACATAAGCCTTTGTAGTGGCCCTGATTACTCCTGGCTCCTGGACAGTCTTAATCTTCGCCACGCTGGCCACATCTACATGAGATGCTGACTGCGCAGTAGCTCATTACTATTGTGCAGTAGCATAGCATGGCATGATGCTAAGCTACTGTGCAGCAGTAATGAGCTACTGTACAGTCAGCATCACCTAAAAGCCATTCAGCGATGTTACTGCGCAGTAATGCCAGTTACTGTGCAGTCAGCATCTCGTGTAGATACGGCCACTGAAAACTATTTTTTCAAGTCACACAAAATATCACAATCTGTTAAAATGTAACTACTGTCCTTCACTTGCTAATCCCTTTTCTTATTGTCTAATTGAAATTTATATTCCTCACCTATGTCTTTAAGTCATTCCTCCTCCTTACAATCTAACTTTGCCTTTCTACAGCCTGTAGCTCTGTGTTTCCCTTTGTTTCCATGTTTTTGTATTCTGCATGGTTTATTTCAAAGCACTTTGGATCACAGAACCTGTCTCTGAATCTGTCTATCTGGCACCTGGCAAGATGTTCATAGTGTACAATATTCATAATGTACAAAATAAAATAACAAGAGTTATTGTAATTAGTAATATCAACTTATTAACCATAACAGGAATGAGCAAATCAGTTTCCTGAACTTACTTGTCTATTCCATAAATACGAGTAACAGCAACATTCTCCAAAATGACCACAATAAGCAAGGGGAGGGTAGCAGAGTAGTCATCAAACATTGTGACAAAATAATTTCCAGAACGTTGCACAAAAATCAGGCCAACAAAAAATGCTACCAAACAGCAGATGACTAGAATAAAGGACAGAAATGAGAACTGTAACAATAATCATTTATTAGAGAAAAGGAAGAAAGAAAGAAAACAGAAATTGTTACCAAATGTCAAATGATATTTTAACTTGTATTGTTTTCTTCAATCTAGGTTGACACTGTTTTCCCTTCTTTTCTTCCTACCTTTTAATTAACATAATAAAGATGTCCAAGAAACCCCAGCCATTCTCTCAGTAGCAGCAAATACTGCAAATAAGAAGTAATTAATGGAATGACTGTTATAAAATTATGACATTTCTGATTAAGAAAACTAAGGGTTGAATCCTATTTTACTTTATGTACCTAAATGACACTAACGCAGCTAAATTACTGTAATTTCTGGCATTTCCACACAGTTTGCAATTTTATTGCACATGCAGTGTGGACACACAAATGTTTATATGGCTCCTGCACATTCTCAGTAGACTGCAAGCTGGCTGGGCAGGTAGGTGGCTCTGTATACATATGCTGAGTAACTTCCATTTGGGCATATAGACTGAAATACTACACTGCCCTAATGGAATTCAGGGACTATTCATTATTACACATCTAAGTTAAAGTACGGGTAAAATCAAAGGAAACAGTAAATGCAGTGTATGCTCGTATATGGTCATTAGTTTTGTCTTTTTCCATCAGTTAAAATGGAGAAGATGAAAAATTTCCGACCACAACTTTTAAAAGAAATCATTCGCAACCATCACAACTTCAACTCTGATTGAATTACAATGAATTACAGATCATCTACAATTATTAGTTCTCTGGGTCACAGAATCACAGTCATTTCTTCAGTTGAAGGACTAGTGGACTTATCTATA
>NW_005842117.1:244093-269007 GCF_000455745.1 Alligator sinensis | reverse complement strand
TTTTGGCTTCAGTGGCTGTGTCTACAAAAGATGCTGACTGCACGGTTATATAGTACTTGCATACCCAAGTACCAAATGACCCTCAGAGCTTCCTGGTGATGCTGACTGCACAGCAGCTCATTACCACTGCAGAGTAGCTCATTACTAATGCACAGTAGTATTGCATCATGCTTTGTGCCACACGATGCTACTGTGCAGTAGTAACTGGCTAGTATGCAGTAACGAGCTACTGAACAGTAAGCGCCTTGTGTAGATGGGGCCAGTTAGTATATGAATGGGCCACAAAGCAGTAATAGATTGTCCCAAGTTCTACTGGAAATTGAATGTGGTTTCAGTCTGAACAGAGAAGACCTTTAAGATTGAGTGCAAAGTGTACAAAAACTCCTAAGTGGCTCTGGTTTATACTTCTGCCAAAATTATCTGATTTATACTTATGGAGAATTTAAGTATTTGATCCAGCAGCACACTAAGACACATGGTTCCTATTTAGCACCACTTGTTAAGCAGGTGTTGTGTGGCCAAAACATTACTTACCCCCCTTCACACACACAATCACTTTTTTGCTGAACTAAGGCCTTCCTTCCTGTAAATGTATTTTTATGAATGGCAGGTTGAAAGTCCTCCAAGTCTAGTAGTTCTAGTTTAGTATGATAAAGACCTGCCACTTTTTGTAGCCAGCAGTACACAAAGGAATGGGATTAGTAACTAGCATCATGTTCAGCCACCTCTGACTCCCTAGGTTCACAGCTAAGTGAAAGAGAGAGGTAAATTTTGACTGAAGTCCAGAGTAGGGCTCAACCTCTTATCTCTAAAGTCATAGCAAAATATAGTTAGCTGCTCTGCTGCTGTATCCCTCGTGAATGGTGGATATAGAGACATTATCCTCTTCATAGTGTTAAATAATGCTAATCCCTGCATTCTAATCTTTCTTCTCTATTCCTTCAGACATGGATCAGTTCTGCAAGTGATAAACAGACAAATTTGTTTGGTCTACTGTGGAGCTCTGTGATCTCTTTGAACTGTAAATTTCATCTTTCTTTTTATTACTTGACCTGTTTTCTTTAACTAAAGCAACAGTTGGTAAAGGATCATTAAGGATAACTACTGGAAAAGCCAACTTTAAGCCTGTATGTGAAGCCTTCATTTTGTCTCCACGTGCACAACTTGTAAAAACTGACATTAGTTATTGATATTTCTGTCTTTGTGCTAATGTCACTATCATGTTTGTCTATGACAATGGTCTTGAGGGGTAAATGATGTAGGAGAATTACAAATAATTAATTATAATAATTAGTTATGTAGGTTCTTGTGCAATTTGACTCACAGAGTTAGTAGTACTCACACTATAAGACACAGGATAAATTTTATGTGGGGATGTGAGGGTATCTGTGCATATGGATAGAGAGCAAAGAGTGGAATGCAGTGATGTAGCTCTTTGCTATAGTTCAGTACTCAGATCCTTCCTTCCAATCAAACCACAAAATATTTCATATACTTCCCCAAAGTCATTTGTTTCAGTAACAGAGACATAATTTATCGATCATTAAGAAATGAAAACATAAAACTCACCAGTAAGAATTTCCTTCCTCACTTTGAAGGTATCAACAATAGGTGTGATGATGCCTTCAATAGTTCCAAACATGCTACCAAGTCCCAAATTCACAAGCATGAGGAAGAACATCACTGACCAGAATGGGGAAGCAGGGAAGTGGGTCATTGCTTCTGTAAATGCAATAAAAGCTAAACCAGTCCCTTGAACAGCCTGTCAATAAGAAATTCATATGCGTTTAATGGAGAGCATGGAGCAAACTGTGAGACAAAATAACAATGGGTTATTATGTATTGCTATATTTTTGTAAGTGTGGGTGTAAATTCCAACTTCCTTACTCAGAAAAGATAGAATCTGACCCTTGTTGAATAAGATTTGCTGTGTAAAATATGATTTCTCAACTGAGAGGGGATTTAATAGCAGCCTTCAACTACCTGAAGAGGGGTTCAAAAGAGGATGGAGCTAGACTACTCTCAGTGGTGGCAGATGACAGAACAAGGAGTAATGGTCTCAAGTTGCAGCAAGGGTTTTTAGGTTAGATAGTAGGAAGAATTTTCTCACTAGGAGGGTAGTAAAGCACTGTAACAGTTTACCCAGAGAGATTGTGGGCTCTCCATCCTTGGAGGTTTTTAAGACTTGGTTAGACAAAGCCCTCATCATTGGGATGATCTAGTTGAGGATGTTCCTGGTTTGAGCAGGGAGTTGGACTAGATGTGACCTCCTGAAGTCCCTTCCAACCTTAATTTTCTATAATTTCTATAACTCTGCTTCAGCTTAACTAGTAACTGAAATTATGAATTCGGGTATATCTGAAAAATGTGGCCATCTTCATTATCAAGTCACAACACCTAACACTGATACAAACTTATTAGAAATTTATTTTTTAAATGCAACTATAAAGTATAACAATTTTTTTCCTACTACTGCTACCCAATTCCATGAGAAAGGAGGTTCTGCACAACATCAGGAAAAGAAAGTCCAAGTGCTCTTGATGCTCATAGCATACATCGCTTCTCATGCTGGTATTTTTACATAAAAGGTACAATAAATTCTAGGCAGACAACATTCTTTGGGTAAATCTTATATATTTTATTAGACCAACTTAAATAGTTGGAAAAAAATTCTTCTTTGCAAGCTTTTGGGCACAAACACCCTTTGTCAGGCTGAGGAAGCATCTCCAGTTGCTCTGTGCTCTTACTGCAGATGCTTCCTCAGCCTGATGAAGGGTGCTTGTGCCCAAAAGCTTGCCAAGACTTTATTTCCAACTGAGTTGGTCTAATAAAAGACATCAGATTTACCCAAAGAACTTTGTCTGCCATGTCCTTACACCAACACAGCTACAACAAATACCCCAGTAAATTCTAGTTAATTCACCATTTCAAGGGGAATGCAAATAATGGGGAATTATCTAGCAATGACCATTTATTGAAAATCAGAAGGAAATGGGGGTATCTGCAGGGTAATGGAAAAAAAGTTAATTATCCCATAAGCCGGGTCCACACAAACAGAGGCATGCCTTTATAGCAGCACAAATAGTAGCAGCACAAATTTGTGCCAGTACTTTGTGCCCCAGTGCAGGCCCCTGCCTGTGTGCTTTGCAGCAGGGCACATTGTCCTGCTGCATCATGTGCTGCAGGGGGGGGGGCAGGGAGTGGTGGCTGGGGCACAGGGTGCCTTAGCAGGGGCTAGCCATCCCCTGCGATGAGGCCCCCTGTGCCCCAGCAAGCCAGAGAGTAGTACATGGAGATGGTGGAGCACGCAGGCCAGGGCTGTCTGCTCCTCCATCTCCATGCAATGTGGAGTCCCTGTGCCCCAGCCTGCTGCTCCACACCTGGTCGGGACACAGTGTGGCTCAGTATGGGAGCTCCACATGCCTAAGCACTGTTGGGGGCAGGGGGACGACGACTCTGCAGTGGAGCCCCTACGCTGAGGCATGCAGAGACAGGGGAGCAGCCAGCCCAGAGCTGCTTGCTCCCCTGTCTTCAGGCACCATGCACTCCTGCTTTTTTTCCAGGTTTATTTTTTTTTGCTACTGGGAAATCACGGTAGCAAAATTTGCCCCAGTACTGCAAATTAGCCGTGCCGAGCACTGATTGATATGCAACTTATGCAGTTTGTGGCACTGCAAAAAGGTTTGCAGCACCACAAACCACAAGTGCCTACACATCTGGATCCAACCATAGATGGCAAACAATAGCGCAAATTATCTCATAGGTGAATTAACCAGTGTTTACTTCATAAAATATCATCAAGTACTACATTCCCCAGTTTATAAATACAGGGCTTGATTTCCAGCTTGACTATTATGAAGCCTTTATTTGTTTTAAATTAAAAAACTCTTGGGCATGATTTAGGTCCTTCTAAGGAATAACTGATTTGGGGATGTAACAGTATGTAAAATTCCAATCCGCAGTGGAAAAGAGAAATATTTCTCAGGCTTACTAGAAAGATTTTAAAGCTGCTACAGAATAATGATCCGGTAAGTAAGGATAATCACCTGATAAGTAAGGAAGATATCATGTTGTCTGTGAAGTGATACACATCCCTATGAAGTCACATATATGTTTAAAAAATGATGTCTTACAATTAAAAGGTCTGATATTCTTAAAGTGCTGAATCTGTACATGATCCATTTAATTTTTATGGAAACTCAGCAGACCTGAAAATGAATTCCATAATGTTTTATGATCTAAGGATCAGTAGAGTTTGACCACAGCTCACTGTAACTCAGGCTAGGTACAGACACGTAAAAAAACCCAGGGCGGAATTGATCTAAATTATACCATTTTCTGTAAGTGGCACAGTTTACATCAGTAGCAAGCAGAGCATACCTTTGCCCTTTGGTGGCGGGGGCAAATCTTAAACTGGATTCTACCATTTTTAACCAGTCTATGTATGTTGAACTTCTATACTGTTATGGGTATTGACCAATTTCATGTGCCAATCTCCTGTTCTGTTATGGGTATAGACCAGTTTCTGATCACTTACACCAGTAAAAGCGTAATGTCTGTACATGGTCAATGCAGAAACATAAATTAGAGTCATAATCCCATGGGCCCTATCACTTTTGTATCATATTTGTACATATTTCATATGGGGCTCTTCAGAAAATAAAACCACATCTAGGTATATAGTACCATGGTTTGTTTTTTTGGTGGGACTGGGTTTTTTTAACTTCATAGGAAGAGAGGTGGCTAACAAAATACTCATCCATTCATAAACCCTGTATTGCAGACTCAAATATTATTCTAACCTTGTCAAGTTCATCTTCAATCTGACAGGATTTCAGACCAAGAGCAGGAAATTCTTCTTCTTTAACTTTCTGAATAATGTCATATACTAAATTGTAATCTTCTGCTGTAATGCTTGAAAAATTGATATGATGTGGGATAATATCCTGGCTAAGATTGCCTATTTTCAAAAGTTTTAAAATTTTTTCTGAATTTCTGTAAAACACAATGAAATAAAGATAATCAGAAAATATGTGTGAATTTCAAAGTGAAATGTATAATAATTTAAAAAGTAAATGAATATTCATACTCTGTAATACATTTCTCATTTATGATATTTGCTTTGAAGCCCAAAACAGCAAACACCACCAAAGTTGCCAGCACAGAAGTGAAAAAATTGATGAAGGACACCAGAACAGCATCAAAATGGCAGTTGTTGTCTCTCTTGTTGTAGCTTGAAAAGGCAATGACTCCACCGAATCCAAGCCCTAAGGCAAAGAACACCTGAGTCGCAGCTTCTCTCCAGACTTTGGGTTCCAGCATTATTTCAAGCTGTTTGAAATTAGATACAATACATGTCAACTACAAAATACAGTATTTATTTTGCATGAATAAACAACAGACGCTCCAAGAAAATAATGTACACCAGCTAGATGCTAAAGCTCAAATGGAAAAGTTGTGCCTAAGTGCCCAAAGTATATACACATCTGAGTTTGGCATGTAAAATGAAATAGGGTTCTGCCCAATCTGTATTCTTAAAACACTGTCAGAAGCAGACAATAACTAAACAGGCAACTAAATTTTCGCCTATGCTGTATTAAGTTTTCTGTTAAACTGTGGATCGATTGATTTTTGTATTGTTAAAATGTCTTTATGGTAAACTTCCATTCTAAAAACAAATTAGTAAAGGTTGGAGACTGTTTTCATCAGCAAAAATGAAGTGTCATTTGGAATTCTAGTAAGTGCAAACAGGTGACAATTCAGTGCACTGAAATTTTACCCTGTGAAGTCTCAATACACAGGATACACTCTGACCAAAACTGAAAATTCCAACATTTGCTATTTTGCCTTGGCCTAATAAAAGGTATCATCTCTGAACCAAGAGCTTTAGAGTTTTGTATTTCCCTATAGCATTTAACTTTGGAATTTTCAAGTTAAACACTGCCCTCATGTATACACAGAGACCTCTCACTGACTTAAATGGATTGGGTATCTAAGGGAAAATTGAGCCCCAAACTGAAAACAAATAGTAAATTCCATTTGCACTGCTCCTTCAAGTGATCAAATTTTACTGAAATTGTATCTTTAGGGGAACGTTGGTCAGTCATCTTGATTTTACCCAGTTAGTAGACCCAAAAAGAAGTAAATTGTGAACTTTAATATATTTCCTCAGTGAACCTATCATACTTCCATTAATATTTTATTCCATTAAATGTAGTACTAAAAGATGTAATGATGAGGTACTTTGTATTTTAAATGTCACCTGGAAAAAAGTAAAAATAAAAAGCATGAAGATAGGAACATTAACAATTAATTGATCATTTTTTCTTACTGTGAGCAAAAATATGGCCCATGCTATTTTAATAACATTTCAGAATAAATACAATTTCCTCCAAAGGTGATCTGTCTCCTCAATCTGATCTTAGTTTTGGAAGTCCTGAAAAAAATGACTTACACTATGAAGATAGGAATATCTTTTCTGTAAAAATGTACAGTATTGACATTACATATGTGCATATGCAGACAGCTGTTGAACACACCCTTCAAGCTCTTAATGGCCACATCCACACAAGTGGTGGACTGCACCATTGCTACTGGGCAGTCATTTAGTAGTGGCATAAGCAAATACTAAATGACTGTACAGTAACCAGCGTTACCATCACCACATGTTTTTTTCCAGATATTACTACACAGTAGCTTGTTACTACTGCACAGTAGTGACACATCATGTTTAGTGCCTACCAACGCTACTGTGCGGTAGCATTTTGTCTATGTAGACGTGTCCAGGGTATCTATATGTATCATAGTCATACTAGTTCTTGTTCACTAGATGGAGCTAGATAGGTATTCTTCTACTAGTGTTTCAAACTAGAATTTTTTCTGCTGTCTGGTACTCTAGGCCAGATTCCATTCAATTTTAGTGTAGTATGTTGAACTGCTTCTCCACATATTCTCATATCTATTCCCTAAATTGTGGTCTTTAGAAAAGGCCCATTTGTACTTTTCTTTTGAAGTTTTTCTATTCCTTTTTAAACATCAAGTTGGTGCTTAAGTAGAGCAAAAATCAAAGACCAACATCCAGTCTTATATGTATATCCACAGTACATGTAATTCATCATTCCCATATGTAAGCAACTACTTGGTAGCAGCAAACATCAGTTTTAGAGGCTTACAACTAGAAACCAATAGAAGATATTATGAATACTGTTTTTAGAGACTAAATAATTGAGACAATTTTATTTCTGAATTGCTTCAATACAAAAAAGTATTGTAAGTAACTTACTCCTGATTTGGTCTAAATCATCATGTGCTAAATGTTGAGAAATCAAACGGGGATTGCAGTGAACAGCTTCCCTCTGACTTTGTCCTAACAGTGTTTTATACCTAAGGGTAGAGTCTTGTTGTTGAGGCCATCAGTTCAGTTCCTGATTCAAGTACAGACTTTCAGTATGACGCTGGCAAGTTACTTATTTTTTCTGATTTCCCCACATTGTAAAGATTGGGAAAATAATGCTTTCTTACTTTCATCCTTTGTCTATGTTGCCTGTATGTCACTTCTGGGCAAGGACTGTCTTACTTTGTGTTGGCATAGTGCCAAAATCAAAGTCATGGACTTCAATTAGGGACAGCTGGCATTACCACAATGGAAGTTATAAAAAATATTGCTATTATGGGTAAATTTACCCTATTGATATGGGTCATTTTAATCTGCTAGTTGTTTTCTTGTCATTTTGCATTGGATACTTATTATCACATTCTATTTCATATGTATCTGTGCCAGTCCTGATTTCACTGAATGCAGCTGCAAAATGTATTTGAATGAGACAGGGATGTTTCTATGATGTGTTTTTTTTTCCCAACAACAAGGCAGCAAGGCCCATATTAACAAAAGGATTAAGTACCTGAAGCGGAAGCTACGTGCAATTTGTGTAACTGAGGCCAATAACATGGCCCTCAAGACCCCTGACTAATAACTAAGATGCCAAAGTTCACAGGTATCAAAATCTCTATCATTCGCCATGAAAAGTTCCATTTCTGTGTATATCCAACACTACCACTCTCTTGGCAGGGCTGACAGGTTCAATGCCTGCTTGCACCTAAACCCAATGATGATTGTCAAACTAAGCAGTCCGCTGCCAAATTACCCTGAAGGGCCTGATCTAGTAGACATGTTGAGAGCATGCATAACAGGTACAAACATGATTGAGCTCTGTAGAATGGCCATAGCCAAGTTCTCTACAGAAATCATAGACGAGGAATGTGGTGCGCCCCTTTTATACAACAGCATGGTGGTCAGAGCACTCATCCAGAACATGGAAACTTGGGTTCAACGCCCTCCTCATCCTATATGGATTCCATCTGATGTATCTCACTCCTTAAGACATGATCCTGTGTCATTAAAGTCAACAGCAATGTTGAAAGTTATTACAATGCAAGTAGGCTGAGACTTTAAAAGATAGCTGATGAGCCCAATGTTTTATTATTCAAAGGTTTCATAAATGATCAATTTACCATTGAAACCGTAAGTACACACAGATTAGAAGTTAAGCACGTACCTTAGGTGTAAACATGTGACGAATGCCATCCACTGAACCATTTAAGAGCAATCCTCTAATTAGAAAGCACATAAGTACCACATAAGGAAAAAGTGAACTAAAATACATGATCTGAAAAATATTAAAACAAAATTAAAATGACACCCGTAGCTTCCTCTACTTCGTATTTCATTTCTTTCACACTTTCTTTTATTTACATGACAAAGATTGCAATTTTATGTTTTTGTTAGGCCCTCTCACACTGTCCTTTCACAGAAACTGTAAGGGCATAACTAGTTGGGGACAAGAGGGACAACCACGTTAGGCACTGACTGACTTGGTGAGGGGAGCAAATAAAGTAGCTGCTGCCAGCAGTCAAATGATCACAGACACAACCAGAAATTGCTGCTTCTGCTTTGCTCTGTGTGCCTGGCTATATCCCTACACTGCTGAAAACTGCTGAAATGAACACTCAAATTGCAGAAGCAGTCACAAAACAGGATACGTGTGGATACCAATGAGACGTCTCTGTGAGCATGTTGATCAACACACCGCTGGAGTTTCCCAAAAATTAAATGGGTGGGTCAGACTCAAAGGGGAGGGACAGCAATAGCAGCTGTTAATTATCCTGTCCCCCCTTCCAACATATTCTATTTTAGTCAGAGTGCATGATGAAGTGACTTGCTGCTCAGTGCAGCACTGCTATGATCTGTATCTCATGGTCCCTTTGGAGCGTGATATGATGTAGTACACAGGTAATACCACCAAATACTTTGTGTTGCCAAGAAGGAAGGGGAGCCGAGCATATTGTGTGATCTATGTAAATACACTAAGACCTGTAGGATCTGAGTCAGCTCTAGAAGGACCTCCCTAGTCCCCATCACTAGAATTCTATACCCATTACACTAGAGAAATGATACCCTTGGAAACAATTCTGCCTTATTTTCTGAACCAGAGCACCCTATTTTCCCATGTCTGGACCCAGACAGCTGCGGATTTGATATCATTACATTTATTTGCCACTCACTGTGAAAATTGTCTTCTTGAGGCACTGTCAGTTTATTTAACCTCATCTGAAAATGCCACCTTTTATGAAATACCATCTTCTTTTTCTCATCTTTTCTTCAAAGGGCCAGTAAATTGACTAGATCTTGAAAAGCTCGGTATAGCTATTTTGTGCCCAAGCTAGATACATTAAATTGTTTCTCCAATTGACATATGTTAAAGGGGAGCGTAGTAATTTCCCCTAATCTGTTCTAACATCATATCACAAACCATTCTTATCTAAAACAATAATTGGGCAGAGTTTGACTGTCAACAACAACATACCAAAATTATTTTTTATCTGGAGTACCATAAAAATGGTTGTATATTTTATAATATAACATAACAGTGGGCATGTCTATATATGCATTTATTGCAGCCTAGATTTACTGTGCAGTAAGGTACTGCAGAGTAAGGGCTTTTGGGTAGGTGTTTACACATGCGGAGATTAGAGAACAAATTTGCTCTCAGTTCTCTGTAGCCCTGCAACAGGTCCCTACCGCCATCAGGAGGAGGTCCAGGCTCCACTTGAGTGCTAGCTCAGGGGCTGGCAGGAAGCATTAGGCCAGGAGACAGCTGCCTCTTGAACCCAGGGGGGCTGCCTGCTGCTGGGGTGGGGACAATGTTCTCTTGCCCCAGCAGCAGGAAGTTCCTGGCCCTGGCTCCCAGATCAAGGGCATAGAACTTGGAAAGAGCTTCAGGGGAGTGGCAGATCCCAGCCCCCTGCCCCAATCCATTGGTGGAGCAGCTAGCAGAGAAGGGGGCTGGGATCTACCTCACCCCTGAAGCTCTTCCAATCCCTGGGCCTCAATCACCCAATCGAAGAATGGGGCTGGGACTTGCCCCTGACTGGGACAGTTCCTGGCCAGCCCCAGGCTCTGAGGGGAAGTCTGCATATGCAGCCCAAAGCTGGCTGGGGACTGCCTGAAACAGGATCGTCCCCAGCCACCTCCAGGCTGCATGTGCTTCCCTATGCAGCCTGGGGCTGGCTGAGAACTGATCTTATGCTGGCAGCTCCCAGCCCCTGACTGCACAATCCTTATTCCCAGCCCCTACTCTGCAATCTCAATCAGGAAGCGGGGGCTGCAAGCTCCCTGCTGCCAGGGCAGGGGGACATTTTCCCCACCTGACCACACAGGGCAGAGGCTGGAGAGCTTGTTCCTTGCCCAGCTCTGTGAGCACAGAGCTGGGTGGGAGAACAGGCTGGGGAGTTTTTTCCCCCACCAGCTCTGTGCTCATAGAGCTGGGGGGGTAATAAGCTCCCCAGCCTGATCTCCCCTCAGCTCCATGCTCATGGAACTGGGCAGGGAACAAGCTCCCCAGCCCCCCCTAGCAGGGAGTTCCCAACACTGGCCACTGCTGGAAGTTGCTTATCTCCGAGCCCCCTACTCCCTGATCATGATGGTGGAGTGGGAGTTGAGAGATAAGGACCTTCCAGCCTCCAGCCCGATTGCAATTTGGGAGCAGGAGGATTGGAGCTCCCCGCTGCCAGGGCAGGGGGACGTAGTCCTCACATGGGCTCCTGTGGCAGAGCCTCCTAGGAGCAGGCAGCTCCTGGGGGCAGGGAATTAACTCCCTCCCCCGGTGGATTTTGCTCCCAGTCAAGTGTCTACATGAGTGCTGCAGTGCCGTTATTAATGCCAAGTAAATTTACTACTTGTATTTGCAGGTAGCAAATATACTTGGTATTCGGGAGGTTTAATGCAAAGTAAGCATGTGCATGTGTAGACACACATGCTTACCTCAAACTAAACTATGCCAATGTGAAGTTAAACATCTCATGTAGATGCTCCCAGTATGACTTAGTACAATTCCCCCTGGCATGGGAAGTTATAAGAAGAAATTATTTGATTAGTACTTGCACTCATATTAAATACAATCTTTACAGATTCAGTTATGATGAGGAATTATTGGAGGAAAAGCCTGAAGGACAGAGTATGCAAACAGTCCCAGCTGCCTTTACTGTTTATGCATTTTGCATTAGTCACGGGATAAAATGGATGATTAGCACTGAGAGCAGAGACCAGGAGTCCCACCTCCCAGCTGGGTATCTCCCAAACTGAGCTAGAAATTCATACTCGTCTTGTTTGCTCCATGGGCTGCTTATTCGTTTTGCATTACAGAGTTAGATAAACAACATTAGAAGTCAAGGCCAGAACCCAGGGTCTCCTCTCTCGCAGGGGAACAGCACAGCTCCTAATCAAACCTACTTTTTCTTCATCTTCACATGTTCTACTTGTTCTTTCACCCATGGCTGCACACAAGGGGTGAAAGATGCCTTAAGCCTTGACATAAACCATAACCTGGTGTTTAGAGAAGTGGCTCTTGGAAAGTTGATGACTGTTCAAACCTTCTTAAGGGTAAGGACACCAAACCCAGGTTTCTTACCTCTTGAGCACATGCCCTAACCAATAAACTAATGGAAATGTTTTAAAGGTATGTTCTGATAAACCCCTACAGCAGTTTCAACAGTATATAGGTACTAATTCAAATCTGATTTATAAATTACTTAAGTTACCTATGGCTAGATCCAATAAAGCACATCCTGTATGGTAGGTATGAAATCAAGAAACCTCTGTAAAGTAGATCCTTTACAGAGACTCCCTGTACAGTTCATGAGAAGAGAGAGGTGCTTTAAAATGGGACTCAAAATATCTATCACATTGAGCAAGGACTTGCAGCTATCTAGACAGCAGAAATGCTTAGGACACGTTTATATCCTACTCTTTGATGTTTAAATGCCTCATCTAGAAAGCATGCAAGAATTCTAGATCCACTTGGCCAGAAAAAGGGAGAGAAACAGCATGAGATAGGGCAAGAATTCAAGATGAAACATTCCTCTGAAGCATATTCAACAGGACATGTCCTGAGAAAGTAAGACCTGGGTTCCAGGCCCTGCTCTGAAGACTATTTCTATATTTTATACAGTGATTATTTATTGTAAAACATTAATTTACTAAGATCTAGAAAAATGGTGCTTCTTGTGTTTTTACTCTCCGTCTGGCTTAAAGTCATTTGAATTATTTTCTGAATGGTAGTCCTACTTCAGCATCGTGAATGGAGCATGATCTCAGTCCTGCTAGTGTGTATTAGGTTTGCTCATGAAAACACACCTAACAAATAAGGAAGAGGGAGGACAGAAATGTACAGAGGAATGTCTCTAATTTCTGCCTGTCTGGTTAGCTTTACTGTACACTAGGTGCTGAGCTACTCAGCCCTGGAAGAGTTGGGTAGTTATAGGTGTATGCCGAGGTACAAAATAAGGCACCTGAGGATCCTGAATTTCAAATTGCTAGACCTGGTATCTCCAAAATTACACAGCAGCTAAGCAACTGTTTTCAGGATTGTAATTTTGGATTAGGAGGCTAAATTTTGCTTAATTCCCAATTTAGGAAATAAAGTCTTTTACTGGATGCAGACCGTAGATGAGCTCCCATATGCATGCAGGGAGGCTGCTCAGATGTGCTGCGATTAAGTGTTGGAACAGACTTAATTGAGTCTGCTGAAGGATGATAATTACTGTGCTCCAGCAGACTCCAGTGTCATGTGTATCAGCGTCCCTATGCTGAAAAATGAAGGCGGAGTGCTTTAAACTAAAGACAAGCTTTTAGTTCAGAGCACCCCACCGCCATTTTTCTGTGTGAGGATGCTGATACACATGACATGCTCCGGGCACTTTTCATTAGTACAGCTCTCAGAGCTCTGCTAATTAAAGTGCTCCCCAACTGCTTCCCAGAGCACGTCTAGAAATGCCTGATGTTTTAACAATCACGCTACATACCTATACGAATCTTTAGCTACCCAAAGACATCTTCAGGGCCAACTTAAGTAGATGTAAAAATCTGGCCTAAGTCATGTCTGAAAATGGTACTTTTGAAACTTTTGCTCATTAGCTATTTTGGATTTTTCTCCATCTTTTCAGGAATGCACCATTTTATTAAGATGCTGTAAACTGTCTTAACTTTTAATCCAATCCATTATGAAAAAAAACACTTTTTTCTAGCACTCCACATGTGAAGACCCATATCAGTGTTAGAATACTGTCCATGTTTCCTCAGACATGCACACCATGTCAAATTCATTGCTGGTATAAATGGGGGAAAATCATTAGAGTCAATACAGTTGTGTCTAATTAATTCAGTAGCAAAATTGGCTGACTTTATAAGGAAGTGATAAATAAAAGCTAAAGCAGATATCTAATCAAAAAAAGGTTTTCAGCATAGGCTTCCAAAAGGAGCTGTATTCAGCCCTCATGACAAAAGTGATTATAGTAGCATGGACACTTTTACGAATGGGGCTCAAAGCGAGCAAAACAATAAGGAACCATAAGACCAAACCTATTTCAACTATGCTTTAAAGTATATACTTACTTTGCCTGAAGACTGTATTCCTTTTATCATTGCAAGACACACCATAACCCAGGCAGCCAGCAAACAAATAGTCATTTTCCAGTTTAACCCCCCACCCTCTGAGAGTGAGCTGGAAATATTCAGTGCTTCTCTGTACCAATAATAGGTAGTAGCAGAACTTTTTTCACATTCAGGCTCTATAACTGGGAAGAAAATAAACAAATCATTAATGGTCATTGGATTCTGGGTAGGAAATACTCTTAATCACATACTAAAGCCATTTTAGTACTTACATTAGTTACATTACTTACATATTTTGCTACTACGGTACCATCATTTTACAGGAAGACTATATATACACACAAAAATCTGTAAGGTACTCCAATACAAAAACATCACAGTTTGAGACCTTCAGAGATGGCACTTTGAAGCCTACTGAATAAATCCTTTCTCTTTTGAATGAAGTTAATTTCTGTGCAGAAACCTATGCACTACCAAAATGTGTTATATACTAAAGTTCAAGTTGCATTTAACACTTAAACTATGGTTTTGCCATATAGTAATTTACTGGAAAGTTACTGCAAAATGTGAGTGATTTATTTTTTAAATAAATATGGTGTAGCTAGATTTTAAACATGGATGCTTCAATAACAGTTGCAGATCTTATATACTCACACAGGTAGTTTAGCACACAAAGGTTAAAATAACATTTTAATTGTACAAAAGTGCTCAGGCACTTGAAAACAGGGTCCTGAGCAGTAACATTCAACTGAAGGGGTTATGTGTATTATAGCACTGTATATGCCACAACATAACCATAAGGCTGCCATGCTACTACAAGTTATTGAATAAACTTGCACTTAAATAACTGACTTGTTTGAACTCATACAGTTTCTACTATAGGTGCTGAATCAGAATAGTTTATGAAGGGAAGAAAAGAGGTTTATTTTAAAGATTATTGTAAAAGGAGCAGATCTTCAACGGGTTGCTGATTGAAGGGAAATATGACAATTTATATTGGCTGAAGCTTTGCCTCCAAGCATTGAACATGCAAGTAAAACAGGCAAAGACCTTACAGAAATATAGAAATTATACTAGTTACCCCCATTAAACAGATAAAAATGCAGTACACTCTGAAGATGAAGGCAATGCAAAGTGTAGACATTGTAAGATAATCAAATCTTGAAGATAAGGAGTACTTAGCTGTCCCTCAGTGTCATGACAGGATGGGATTATCTTCTTATGATTCCAAACTGATGGATAATTTGCTGTTCCTTTTGATTTATGAAGCAAACATAATATTGTTTGATACACAAGTCATTCACTGATCCTTTGGAGATTTTCACTGCCTAATGTGTTTATATTAGGGTATTTTAATAAACAAGACACTGAAATCTTTAATGGAAAATCTTATAACTATGATATACTTGTAAACATCTTGCTGTAACCACAATGAAGTTCTTTTTTTTCATACGGTGCTAAATATAGAAAAATTGTTCTTCAATGTATTCTTGCCGCCAAAATAAACATAAAAATCAATATCAAAATATGACAATAATTATTGTTTAGCTTTCAACTTTGTTTAAAAGTTATTTTCATTATTCAATTAGTCATCATACGAATTTTACATTGCTATGCTGTTACAAATTCTGTATATTTTTCTTAGATAAATTTAGTTTGCTTTTAATAAACATACTGAAGTCATATTCGCCTTATGGGTTTAAAGACTACTGTATTTACCTGAATCTAAGATGACTTCAAATTTATATAAATTATAATTTATAATTTCCATGTATAGAATCTAATCATTGGGGGGTAGTCCTAAAATCACCCCTCTACAATGCTGCAACAGGGAAAGCAGCAGCATGGGGCAAGCAGTTGACAGGAAAGCAGCAGGCTTGCAAACCAGCTCCCTGACTACTTGCCCTTCCTGCTGCCTGCCCCTCCCCCTGTTGCTGCAGCCTCTGGTACCATTCCCCCCCTCCCCCTTCTGCACCACCCCACCATTGCATGTGCCTCCCCAGTGCCTGCACTCCCCCACACTGTGGTCCCTCCCACTTGCCCCTCATCCCTCTGCAGTGCCTGACCATCTTGGCCACCCCCTCCTCCCTGCTCCTCCATCACATACCCTCAGCCAGGGCTCTGGCACCTGACCCACTTCAGCCCAGAGGACTTGGGGGCTCCAACTCCCACCTAACAAGGAAGCAGCAGTTGCAATGGTGGCAGCTCCAGCCCTGGTCCCAGGCAGGGGATTGGACCAGAGCTGGAGTCAGAGCCACAAATAAGTGACAGTGGCAGTGAGGGAGCAAGGAGGCAAGTGGGGTGGGGAGGTGGCAGGACAGCAGGGTGTCTCAGGGAAGAGGCAACAGAGGCAAGGCAATGGGGAAGAGGCTGTAGGAGTCAGGGCACCTCAGGGCAGAGGCAGCAGTGGTGGGGAAGAAGGCAGTAGGGATTCAGCTGATGGGGGAGAAGTGGCTCCTGCTCCGACCCTGAGCCCAGCTCAGGGTTAGGACTATAGCAGCCACCTGACCCTCCACCTTGTACTTGAATCCAAGATGAGGGGCTTTTCCCACATGTTGAATGCAGGAGAAGAAACCTTGTTATGGATTTGAGTAAATATGTTCATTTATTTTTAATGAGACAGTTTTTGGTACTACAGCTTTTTTGGAGTCCTGACAATAATATTAGTTCTAAATGTTTTCTCTCTCCTGCTACTATGTGAAAAGCCTAAAGATAAACTGACTGACTGAGCCACTATCTAGCGAAAAGAGGGAAACTGACTAAATACACTGCACTGAGGTACCAAAAACAAACTGGAAAACTAAGAAAACATATCTTTTCCTCAATTTTTTTTCAGTTACATTAGTCATAAGTATTAGTTTTAAGAAAAGAAGGTTTAAAAAAGAGACATGTGATTGTTTTGATTGAAAATATCCCAGGAAAGAACCTAATCCAAAGTTTATGCCTGTCAATGATAAGACTGTAGTTGACTTCTAAACCCTGGACCAAGCTCCAAATGTTTTTGTATAAACATGAATACATTTAAGACTTACAGGTATGAGAAGCGTTTTTCACCAAGGGACACTGATCCCATGGTAACGGATGCTGAAAAGACTGGGAAAAGTAAAACAAACTCCATCCAATGATGACATTATAGTAGAGGGCCACAAAGAAACATACCTGTAAAAAACGGCATAGAACGAGCTTACTTAAATCATTTCTTATTTACATTAAATTAAAGATGCTAAGGTAACCACTATACTATTCCACAAAACTTCCACTAAAGTAAAAGTAACATTTGTCTCACTGAACACTGCCTAAAGGATTCATAACTTGGCCTTTTCAATATATCTAAAATTAAAACAGAACAGTTCCAATATTTAACATACATACATTGCAATATTTTGAAGACTCTTCCTCCAAGAAGGTTAATCCTATCCATGTGTTGCTCCCTAGCACCCAAGCTTCAAAAGAATTTCAGAATATACATCAATTGATTTAACACATTCACATTATTCTGAGCATTAACATAAATATTTGTACATTAGACTAGGAGTTAAAAGGTCTGCAAAATTACTCTGATGCTAAGAATAATTATTTGCCTTTTGTTTAAACTGAACAGAAATCTTAAACACAGTGACTGTCAACCAAGGTGCCACAGCATGCTCTTCAATATTAGCAGTTAGGTATGCAAACATGATTCACAAGTGAAACCCAGAGATTTCAAAAAGGCAATCCATAGGGCACATCTACACATTCATTTAAGTGTGACTACATTTAATGTGCATTAAGCTAACGCACACTAAGTGATTTTTTGGCAGGTGTCTGCACATGCAAGGACTTAGCACTAACGTTAGTGCACTTGGCACTAACATTAGTGCTAACTCCCTGCAGCCCTGCCATGTGCCCCTAGTGGCTGGGCAGACCCAGCACTAAAGGTAGTGCCAGGTTGTGTCTACATGTGCATTAATATGCTTTAACTAATCGCAACTAGATTTGATACCTATATTTGCAGGCACGATTAGCCTAATTTCACCATTTTTAATGCGCACTAAGGGTGTGCATGTGTAGACACATGCCTGTAATGCATATTAAATTAGGTTAATGAACATTAATGGGTCTCATGTAGACATGCCCATAGTGTCAAAAACATTCTGTCTTTCTATGTTCTTTGCAATAGAATTGTTCTATTATTTTTTCTATAGTCAATAAATTAGTGAAAACTAAGAGCTGGAATTTTCCAAGGGGTGCCTTGATTCTACCAAGGTCGAGAACAACTACCCTAATGTGTTTCACTTTAAAGCTATGGAGAATAAGAGACAAGTTATGTTAAGAACTTACTACACAGCTTGCAAATCCAATTCCACCAAGCTTGGGGCTGATATAATTCCACACACCAATGCTCCCTCGTCGGATTCGCTGGCCCACAGAAAGTTCCAGAAAAAACAGTGGAATCCCTATTATCAGCAGCAAAATTAAATATGGCACAAGATATGCTCCTATGGAAACAAAAGGCAAAATCATTATGAGGATAAGAAAGAGCATTCCAAGTCAGCAGAAGGTTTTTAAAGCCAAGGACATCATTCAGGTTTTAATTTTTGTATATGGTCAAGATAATATTTGAAAATTTAGGAACCCAAATAATGCCATATTTAAAAAGTAGTCTCTAGCTATAAATGGGTTGTCTATGTATTGGCAGGAACTTCCAATCAGAAATATTTTTTTCCCTTAGACATGGCAAACAGCTTGATGATTTAGAGAAAGGAAGAAAAGAAAAGAAAAGAAAAGAAAAGAAAAGAAAAGAAAAGAAAAGAAAAGAAAAGAGGAAGGCAACCTAGTGTCAGAGGACACAGAAAAGGCTGAAGTATGCAACACTTTTTTCATCTCAGTTGTCACAGGCACAGTCAGCTCCCAGACTACTGCACTGGGCAGCACAGTCTGGGGAGGCAGTGAGCAGCCATCAGTGGTGAAAGAACAGGTTAGAGACTACTTAGAAAAGCTGGATGTGTACAAGTCCATGTGGCCAGATGGAATGTATCCGGGGGTGCTGAGGGAGTTGGCTGACGTGATTGCAGAGCCACTGGCCATCATCTTTGAAAACTCATGGCTATTAGGAGAGGTCCTGGATGACTGAAAAGGGGAAAACATAGTTTCCATATTTAAGAAAGGGAAAAAGGAGGATCCAGGAACTACATCTACCTGTCAGCCTCACCTCAGTCCCTGGAAAACTCATGGAGCAGATAGTAGAGGAATCCATTTCTAAACACTTGCAGGAGAAGAAGGTGATTAGGAAAAGTCATCATGGATTCACCAAGGGCAAGTCACACCTGGCCAACCTGATTGCCTTCTATGATGAGAGGACTGACTCTGTGGATACAGGGAACAAGTGGATGTACCTTGATTTTAGCAAGGCTTTTGATACAGTCTCCCACAACATTCTCCCAGACAGCTAAGGAAGTATGGGGCTGGATGAATGGACTGTAAGGTGGATAGAAAACTGTCTGTAGCATCAGGCTCAAAGAGTAGTAATCAATGGCTTGATGTCTAGTTGGCAGCCGGTATCAAGCAGAGTGCCCCAGGGGTCAGTCTTGGGGCCGGTTTGGTTCAATGCCTTCATCAACAACCTGGAAGATGGCATACAGTGCACTGTCATCAAGTTTGCAGATGACACCAAGCTGTGGGGAATAGTAGATATGCTGGTGGGTAGGGCTAGGATTCAGAGCGGCCTAGACAAATTGGAGGATTGGGCCAAAAGAAATTTCACGAGGTTCAACAAGGACAAGTGCAAAGAAAATACTGAGAGGGAATTTAATAGCAGCCTTCAGCTACCTGAAGCAGGGTTCAAAAGAGGATGGACTAGACTCTTCTCAGTGATAGCAGATGACAGAACAAGGAGCAATGTTCTCAAGTTGCAGCAAGAGAAGTTTAGGTTCGATATTAGGAAGAATTTTCTCAGTAGAAGGGTAGTAAAGCACTGGAAGAGGTTACCCAGAGAGGTGGTAGAATCTCAATTCTTGGAGGTTTTTAAGACCCAGCTGGACAAAGCCTTCATCACTGGGATGATCTACACATGCATGGATGTCCTTGTTGAACCTTATAAGATTTCTTTTGGCCCAATCCTACAATTTGTCTATGTACTTTGAATCCAGCCCTACCCTCCAGCATATTTACTAATCCTTCCAGTGTAGTGTCATCTGCAGACTTGCTGAGGGTGCACTCTATGCCATATTCCAGGTCATTGAGGAAGACATTGAACAAAACTGGCCCCGGGACTGACCCTTGGGGCACTCCACTTGATATCGGCTGCCAACTAGACATCGAGCCATTGATTACTACAATCTGAGCCCAATGTTCCAGCCAGTTTACTATCCACTTTACAATGCATTCATCCAGCCACGTACTTCCTTAGTTTGCCTGGAAGAATGTTGTGGGCAACAGTATCAAAAGTCTTGCTAAAATCAAGGTATAACACATCCACTTATCTCTCCTCATCCACAGAGCCAGTCATCTCATTATAGAAGGCAATCAGGCTGGTCAGGCATGACTAGACCTTAGTGAATCCATGTTGACTGTTCCTAAACACCTTCTTCTTTCTCCTGCAAGTGCTTAGAAATGGATTCCTTTAGGATCTGCTCCATGAGTTTTCCAGGATGGTCCTGCTTTGAGCAGGGAGTTGGACTAGATGATCTCCTGTGGTCCCTTCCAACCCTAATTTTCTATAATGCTAAGAAAAGAAAAGAAAAGAAAAGAAAAGAAAAGAAAAGAAAAGAAAAAGCTCCCTCCCCTGCTCCAAAATAAACAACAACAAAAAACAAAGTAGAAGTCAGCACCATTCATGAGGGGCAAAATGTTCCTTTCTGGTTCCTAATGGCTATAAACAAAAGCCTTAAAGCATGGGATTACTAGACAACTGCCACAATACAGAAAACTTACCTCTTTGCTCCAATATGGGAATTTCAAATACATATTTCACATATTACACATACAGATTGTTAAACCAGAACTTCCACTGTTATCATATTATCCCTTCCATAAATTTCTCTAAGTGAATCTTGAAGTGATTCAGTTCCTTTGCACACATTATTTGGCTCAGAAGAGCCATAGCACATGCTGGGTATATAATCAGCATCGTTTAAAATATTTATAATCAACTTTTCTTTAAAACTTGTGTGAAAACTACCATAACAGCAAATGTGAATATTTATCACTTATAAAGGAATGTATTGAGTTTGAATTAAAACATTCTGCATACCATTATATTATTTACCATCATAAAGTCTTGCTCAAAATGTCTTGTATCATGGCACCATTGGGGACAATTTAATTCTTGAGTCTCTCATCAGGTATTGATGTTAATACAGCATTTCTTTAAATTGGCTTTCAGTGTGAGGCTGGTTGTCAGACATCCTTATGACATGTCCTGTCCAACAAAACCTATGCCATAAAAATATAGTTTCAATGCTGGGGGTGTTTGCTTAGGCCAGAATGCTGGCATTTGTTCTTCTGTCCTTCCAATTGTTATGAAAGATTTTCTGGAGACATCACTGAAGGTAACATTTCAAAGTTCTCAAGTATTTCCAATATATCATCCAAGTTTCACACCCATGTAGCAGGGTAGAAATGACAACAGCCCGGTAAGCAAGAGGTTTAGTTTGGGTGCTAATATCATGATCACAAAAACAGTTTTGGAGGTGTCCATAGGCAGCACTGGCAATTTTTGTCTCATGTTGAGTAGTGTCATTTATGTTTATTTTATATCATGACTATTTAATGTAAAGCCAGGAAGACCAGTCCTGTAATCGACAACTTTTCTCTCCTAGGAAGTGCCCATAAAATGGACCTACAGTTATGCTCCATTTTTCTGGATTAATGAAGCTTGAATTATTTTCTGCACAGCTGTGCAGCTTCAACAAGAGTGAAGGCTGTTTCCACCTTGAATAGTTTATAGACTAGTATGGCACCCCCCTGAGAAGTAGGATACATGTGCTCAAATTCCTTCATGCTGAAGAGACTAAGACTTCTATTTCCCAGATCTTCTATTCCTGAGTGGGTGCTCAAACAATTGAGCTATTATATAAGAGATCCCTAGTACCACTAGTATATCCACTTCCACTTCATTTCGTGAAAGTGACTACAACAGTATTTTGTGAGGATCCAGACTTTATTACTGTATTAGGCTGGCTTAGAACCATCTCAGAGGGCTGAGGTAGCAGAACATCTAGCTCCTAGTTAATACACATTGCTAACAGTAATCACACAGGCAATTCTAGGGCATGTGCAGAAGTAGAAATCTAGAGAATGTTAAAAGTCATACCAGGAGGTACTGAGTTTAGGCACCTCATGATTTAATGTGACAAATGAGTGGGCAGTTTGGTACCTGAGTTGTGCCTAAGTTTTTCTTGGGGATTCCAGACATTAAGGGGATTCCAAGCATTAAGTTCTTACATCTTCCTAGGGTTGTTTGAGTTGGATTACCAAATCAACAGCCACATCAGTAACTGTGGGTAAAAAAAATAAGCAGGTTTTCTACCTCATGCACTGGGTTAAATTTGGAAAAGCTAAAACAAATAATCAACTTGCAGGCTATGCAGGATCTATTAGATATGTTAGTGCAACCTGACAGTATTTTGTTGTTCATTAAACTCTTAGGAACTGTATGTCACCTTGCATTATAAATATGTTACAAAGATTCTAAACATGGCATTACTCCGAAGCTAATTACGGAAAGTTAATTATGAAGACAAATTAGAAAAGTATGATGTAGCAGAAAATAAAGTTATTGATCTAATGTACTCCACAGTATGTAGCACACCCTATTTACTGTTCCGTCATTGGCAATTAAAATAGTGGCTTGCTTTTCATTTTCACTGAAGTAATGCTTATGATTGATCATGATTTATTCAACAAAGTACATTTCAAACTCTGAACAGTATGTTAACTGTCAAGTACTGGCAGAACTATTATATGATTTGAAGATAATGGCACTTACTCAAAAATAGTACTTTCTTATTCTGAATGTATATGCCTTCAGTTGTAATATAGTATTACCCAGTTCAACATAGATTTCATAGACATTAGGGCTGGAAGGGATCTAGTGAGATCATCGGGTCCATTCCCCTGCCCAAGGGGCAGGAAGTCAGCTGGGGTCAGATCACCCCAGCAAGATAAGCATCCAAGTGTTTCTTAAAGGTATCCAGAGTAGGTGCTTGCACCACTTCTGCAGGGAGTCTGTTCCAGACTCTCGAGATTCAGATGGTAAAGAAGTTTTTCCTTATGTCCAGTCTAAAATGGTCTTCCAGCAGTTTGTGACCATTAGACCTTGTCTTCCCTTGGGGTGCCCTGGTGAACAGGTGTTCTCCCTAGTTCCTGATGCACACCCCTTATATACTTGTAGGCTGCCACCAAGTCACCCCTGAGCCTATGCTTCACCAGGCTGAAGAGTCTCATACCTCTCAGCCTCTCCTCCTAAAGCTCTCTTGACCTCTAATCATGTGAGTGGCTTTCCTCTGGACTCCCTCAAGCTTCTCCAATCCTTTCTAAAGTATGGAGTCCAGAATTGGATGCAGTACTCCAGCTGCGGCCTCATCAAGGCCAAGTAAAGTGGGAGGATAACTTCTTGAATCTTGCTTGAGATGCATTGGTAGATGCAAGCCAGAGTTTTATTTGCTTCACCAGATGTGGCATCGCACTGGTGGCTCATGTTCATTTTGTGCTCAATCACGGCCCCCAAGTCTCTTTTGGTCATGGTGCTAGTGAGTGTAGCACTGCCGAGCCTGTAAGTACGATGTGAGTTTTTTCTCCTGAGCACCTTGCATTTCTCTATGTTGAATGCCATCAGGTTTTGATCTACCCACCTTGTGAGCCTGTCCATGTTGTCCTGAATCGCCAGCCTATCCTCTAACATGACTGCACTTCCCCATATTTTGGTGTCATCTGCAAACTTAGCCAGTCTACTTCTGACACCCAAAGCAAGATTATTAATAAATACACTGAAGAGTATTGGTCTGAGGACTGAAACCTGGAGGACACCACTGGTCACCATGTGCCATGATGACTTGGTTCCATTGATTATTACTGCTTGGGTCCGACCATGGAGGCAGTTTCCCAGCCATCGGGCCGTAAGGTTGTCGAGGCCGCAGTTCTCAAATTTTTCCATGAGAACATCATGGGAAGCCAAGTCAAAGACTTTTCGGAAATCCAAATATATGACATCAACCTCTTCTCCTTTGTCCAGCCAATGCATAACCTGGTCATAGAAGGAAATGAGGTTGGTCAGGCAAGACCTACCTGCAACAAAGCCATGTTGGCTATCTGTCAGAATGTTGCCTTCCGATAGCCTGTTGTTGATGATTTTTTTTCATAGACTTCCATAGATTTCATAGACATTAGGGCTGGATGGGACCTCGGAAGATCATCGAGTCCAGCCCCCTGACCAAAGGGCAGGAAGTCAGCTGGGGTCATAGGATCCCAGCAAGATAAGCATCCAGTTTGCTCTTGAAGGTGTTCAATGTAGGCGCTTGAACCACCTCCGGCGGCAGGCTGTTCCAGACCTTGGGGGCTCGGCTCGGACAGTAAAGAAATTCGTCCTTATGTCCAGCCTGAAATGGTCTTGTAGTAGTTTATGACCATTCGACCTAGTCGTCATCCCTTGGGGCACTCTGGTGAACAAACGTTCCCCCAGATACTGGTGGTCACCCCTGGTAAACTTATAGGTGGCCATCAGATCACCCCTGAGCCTGCGTTTTTCCAGGCTAAAGAGCTCCATGGCTCTCAGCCTGTCATCGTAGGGTCTGCTTCCCTGACCTCTGATCATGCGTGTGGCTCTTCTCTGGACTCTCTCAAGCTTCTCCACATCCTTTTTGAACTGTGGAGCCCAAAAGTGGACGCAGTACTCCAGCTGCGGCCTCACTAAGGCCGAGTACAGGGGGAGAATGACGTCCCGGGATTTGCTTGAGAAGCATCTATGGATGCAAGCCAGCGTTTTGGT
>NW_005842117.1:209370-241822 GCF_000455745.1 Alligator sinensis | reverse complement strand
GTGTTGCTGACTGACTTGCCAGCTTTTCGGTGGATGGTGAAGGTGATCAGCTTGTGGTCACTGTCACCCAGCTTCCCATCGATCACTAGGTCGCCGACTAGGTCATCCCCAGTAGCCAGTACCAGGTCAAGCAGTGCTTTGCCTCTCGTTGGCCCATAGACTTCTCGAGTCAGGTAGAGGTCATCCACGCACGAGAGAAAGCTTTGCGACCGCTCAGATTTTGCTGAGTGATCCTCCCATGAGATGTCCGGGTAATTGAAGTCACCCATGACAACCATGGTCCTGGAGCATGCTGCCTCAGCCAGTTCCCGGGCAAACTCCTGGTCAAGCTCTTGACTTTGGGTGGGAGGTCTGTAGTAGACTCCCACCATTGTGTCCCCTGTGCCATGTTCCCCACAGATTTTAACCCAGAGGGTCTCCAATCATCCACCCTGGTCGCCAATATCAGCTTGCAGGGACGTGTAGCTTTCCTTAACATAGAGAGCTACACCCCCACCCCTTTTATCTACACGATCCCTCCTGTACAGGGTATAGCCATCTATACCTGTGGTCCAGTCATGGGTGGAGTCCCACCAGGTCTCCGTTATCCCTATGACATCATAATTATTTGCATTGAGCAGGAGGATGAGCTCCTCCTGCTTATTCCCCAAGATCTTTCCAAGATCTTTCCATGGATTGAGGTCAAAATGATTGGTGTGTCGTTCCCTGGATCTTCCTTCCTTCTTTGTTGAAGATAGGCACCACATTGGCCCTCTTCCAATCTTCTGGAACCTCTCCCAAGTGCCACAAGTTCTCATATATCTTTGCCATTGGTTGTGCTATGATGTCAGTCAACTCTTTTAGCACTCTTGGGTGCTAAATGGATTTAACTACAAGTTTAGTGTTAAGTATGTGATTATAATTATTAATTATTTTGTGTGGTGGTAGTAGCTAGGGCTTGAATTTCAGTTCCATTGTCCTCAGTCTTATATATTCATAAAATTAAAAGTTGGTGCCTGGGTCAGTTGCCCTATTCAGTCCTGCCCTAGTTATGCCACTACGCTCTTTACAAAGTGAGAGACAAGAAGTGACTCCAGGAAACAAATGTAAGGAGTAAAATAGACCACAGCTGATTGTGAATAGCACAATGTGCAGCAATCCTGTTATAGTCAAAGAAATTACTTACATAGCTAAATTTATCTATGTACTTACAGACCTCATTAAAATGCAGTCATTTTTACAAGACCCCTGAAAGGTGACAAAGTATTGTGGGTGTAGAGATACCCAAGGGAGATGTAAAATGGAAACTTGGGTACCAGAAGCTCCAGGCCTGGACTCCATGTAGGATTCTTTTTAGCCTTATATATTACATACTCCTGTCAACAACATAAATTAATCCATGGGAAATTTCATACTTCTGTAGACTGTTTCCAGTCTAGCTAGTTCAGTTTAAGATTACTTAATTAACTCTACCACAATGCAGTCAGCAGAGTGGATCAACATTTAAGTATTTTTTTAAATCACTCCTTAGTGGCTTACCCAACATCACACCAGTTGTAAGCGCTACAGAAGGAACGGAAACCAGATCGTCAGTATACCAGTTCCTAACCTTATCTACTAGGTTTTAAAGTTAAGTGCATATTTGAGGCCTGTGTTGAAACAAGGCCTTTTTGAGCTATATTTGTAGGCTGAAAGATAAATCTTATGCGCCAAATCTCTTAGAATACAATCCTGCATTTAATTTTAACTTGTGCAATTCTGTTATTTCCATTTGACCAGGGTAGCCCAAAACAGAAAATGATACATTTTCTGTCAGACTTTTTTTGTGGGCAGATACATAATGAAAGATCTACACGTCATTTTTACATTATCACAAGGAGAAATATAAATGTTTTCTTTCCCATGCATGAAAATTTGGCCCAAGTAAGTTGGAACATAGAATCATTTTTATTCAAGTTAGTACAATGGTGGTTGTATTTCCTATTGGTATCCTATATTAAAGTTGCAACAGCTTACTGTATCTTCATATCTTGAAATAAACATACTGTCAAATTAATGATATGACCTTTTATACATGACATTTCAGCACTAAAGTGTTTTGCCATATAACAAATGTCACAGTCTCTTCCTCATATTTCATCGTGATTTAATTGGTTAGGGGAATAAAAACATGGGAGGAAATGAAAGACTAGGTCTCCAAATTATGGATCTGACCCTGCTCCCATGAAAGTTAATGACAAAAATCCACATTATTTCAGTGGAACCTAAATTCAGAATTAGGTGTCCTGCGCATTCTAATTCTTTAAACTTTATATGGAATATGAAACAATAATGAGTATTTTATTTCAATGAAAATTATATATACTGTTTGCTGGGTTTATTGCTAGAAACAGAACAAAAACATTGGTTTTAAGTTAAGATTTTGTATACGTGCTTTGAAGCATATATAATGATCTGATTTATGCAAATAGAACAGTTAGCAAATAATTAATATGTCAATCAGGCAAGTTATCATAAAACTCTCTCATGTTATTAGATACTTGCATGCTTTATTTGTAGTAACGATACTGCTATCTATCCCTCACTCCTGCTATGTTCAGAGCAATCTAAAACGCGTATTTCCAAATTTGTTTAAATTCTTGCTCCTGATAGGGTTTTTTTCCCCTTTCCCTAACAGTATCCAATTCTGTTCACATTTAAATTAAACTAAGTTTGGCAAATGCTATGGGCACAACTTTGCCCTAATACCTGTTGCCTGTTTTACCCCTAACAAATGGAATCTTTGGCCTAGTAGCCAAATTGGCTGAATAAAAATGTAGCCTGACTCATCTTAATTATGTAAAGACCAAGTTTTATGAATTACCACAAATTTGGAACAGGAAATAAATTCACAATACATTTCCAATTAAAGTAAGAGATACCATCATCAGTGCAGCGATGCACAAAGTTCATCTACCCATGATACAGTTCAACTAAAACTTGTACAGTTTGATTGAGTCCATCATAATCACACATGATAACTTCAAGTGCAGATTATTTATTGGTCAAAATTAATACACATATAATCCTTCTCCAAATATTAAAATGTCTTTGTGTAATCATTTCACTAAAATAGAAATATGATTATGGTTTTGACTATTAATGACTCCACATTTTAAAAGCTTTTATCTTCATAATGCTCAAAAATATTACTTCTTTTTATTACTACCTTATACCCAGTATTGTTCAATCTGCTGATATTTCAGATTGCAAATTCAGATTATTCACCTCTGTGAACAATCCCATTCACTACAAGCCTTTCAATGTACATGGCAAAATTGAGTTTCCTTAGCTTTCTTGCTGCTGATCATAGCTATCAACTTAAGTATCATTATTTGCTGAACTTCCTTCTTTTTAGATGGGCAGAATATTAAAGATTGGAGGCTGTCTCCACCCTGACTAGCCTATAAATTATTATGGCACTCCTGAGAAGTATGAAATATGTAGCCAATCAAAGATTGTGATCCTCAAAATCTTCACCAAACCTTTTTGGCATTCAGCATTTCTCTAGTTAAATTATCTAGCTGAAAGAAGTTATTTCATACAGACCCAAAACTGTTGCTGTATTAGCACCTATCTCATGTCTAAACCCAAAAAGAATCCTAAAACTGTATGTTATTCTGCCTAAGGGGATTTAAAGATCTAACTCTTGGTCCCTACTTCATGATCCAAATTCAAAATTGTTTATAGAAAATGAAAATTTTGGAACAGAATTCACAAGAATTAATATCCTGATTTTACCCACAAACTCTACAGTTTGAGGGCTATTTTGCTTTTGATGCTGCTTGTTATTAGATGTACAGAGATATTCGTTTTAGCCATGTTAGTCTAAAAGCATAGGCAGACAGCACACGGGGTGGAGGCAATATCTTTTATTAGACCAACTAAACCGTAGCAAAAAAAAAAATTTTTTTGTAGGGTTTCAGGCCCAAATGCCCTTCCTCAGGCACAGGAGAATTTCAAGATTGTAAACGTTCTCCCAGGTAGAAATGAAACTACATCTTGCACAGGGGAGGTAAAGGAAAGTAGGGTTCCCCTGGGTGTAACAGTCCATTTTTTTAAAGGTTGCTCTGTGAGTATGCAAAGTAGGCACAAACAATAGGATGAAGTAGTCTTCATCCTATTGTTACCTATCCTAGTGTTACCTGATAGTGTCCAATCACAGCTGACCAAAATAGAAGCAAAATTCAGCAACCTGCTTGCAATCAGACACCATCAGGTAACAAGACTACTTCAGTCTATTGTCTTTGCATACTCACAGAGCAACCTTTTAAAAACTGGACTGTTATATGCACCATCTTTTAGGGAACCCTACCATCTTTTAACTCCCCTGTGCAAGATGAAATTTCATTTCTAAATGGGAGAACTTTTACAATCTTTGAATTCTCCTATGCCTGAGGAACGGCATTTGGGCCCAAAAGCTTGCAAAGAAAGAAAAAACTGTGCTACTATTTAGTTGATCTAATAAAAGATATCTCCTCTACCGCAGGAGTTTTGTTTGCTAGGTATATTTTGTACTCTAATAAAATCATCTAGAATGGTTTGATGCTACTGCCATCAGTTCTTAACTGAAATCCTGAATAACGATTTTGGATCACCTGGATTAAACCTATCCAGGTATGTTAATAAAAGCTTGTTAGCTTTTATTTGTTTGCAGCAAAAGCTTGCTCATGGCATGTTAGAAACAACATAATTTTAACTATTATGATCTAAATAATGCATTCTTAAATAAGTATGTCATGGTCAAATATGCACAAAAATGAACACCTTGAAAAGAAGTTCAGGTAGAAAAATAATGTCATTATCTAAGCATTTCCAAGGCCTTATATTTTGTGTAATTTTCTGTAATTCCTAATGCATGATTGTGACTTGTTTGATCCTGTAAGGCTTTTCCTGGGTCCAATATTAATAATTTTGGTTATACTTCTTACATAACACTGTAAAATAGCTGAATACGCTGCCCTTATATATAGTATTATTTTATTACTATTTTTCATTACAACTTTCCCTAATTACTTTCTCTTTTCCCAAATTTCTATCTTTTCAACTTCTTTCTTATTTAAACTATAAGTAAAAACAAAGTTTTAAAGAATTACCTTTAATTTAACAAGTTGATATAATGTTGTGCTCATTACTATTAGTGAACATTATAGACATCCTGGACAGAACCTAATACAGTAAAAGTCAGAACATTTCCACTGAATTTAATGGAACAATTATGATTTGCAAAACCTTAGGGTCTGGCTGATATAAGATAGCATTTTTTCTATTAGAAATTATTTTAAATATTACATTTTATTAAGTAAGCTTTTTGCCTCAAAGATGACTTTCTGATTTAGATTTATATTATCATGTCTTAATTTTATATTATTATGTTTATTTGGATATTATTGTTAGAATATTGACACACAGGAGTTATGACTACCGGAATAATAATGCATTTCCTTTTTTGTCTAACTTAATAATAGTAAATAAATTATTAAAAATAAACAAAGACAAAATAAATCACCAGGAGTACTCATGTGTATCCATCTTGTGGTATAATCACATCTAGTGCAGATTAGCATTTCCTATATCTTGAAGGAATTAATTCTTGTAACCAACTTATAAAGTCTGGAAGAGTAGTTATGAGTATATTAAGTCACTGTGGACAAAGTTCTATGAAAGAAAGTCAAAAGTGAAAAAAGGCCTAGGACAAAAGGTAGAGAAAGAGACTTACTGATTAAATGGATTAAAGTAGATAGAAAGACCTATAACTGTAGATAATAAAATGTTCAGAAACATCCATGGATATGCCTATATTGCAGACTGAAATTTAACAGAAACAATTTTGTTTCAGAAACTGAGATAACTGTAACCTTAGAAACAAGTTAGCTGCAGGAGCAGAAAGCTTCATGCTTCTGGTGCACATGGTAGCTTGTTTAAAACTAGCTTAGGTAGCTCTGTGCCAATGTATTTCACAGTGGGTGTATCTGCACATGCACTTTACTACAGAGATAACTAACTAGTTCCACAGTAAAGCATCACAGTTTGCATGTGCACCGCAATTAGAGCGCATTAAATTAATTCACCCTGCCATAGGATAGTACTGTCCCGGACAGTACTATCCTATGACAGGGTCATTTATTCCACTGAAATGTATGTGTAGATGGTGACTGGGGTTGCCTGAGGCATGAGGGTGCTACAGTGTAGGAGATGTCTGCTGTCCAGCCCTGCACTATAGCACTCCTGTGCCCCAGCCATCCCCCTCCACCACCTGATGCCACGACCCAGAGCCCGGGTCTGATTCCTCAGACCCCTTGCCAGCCTGGAACTGCTCCACCTGGCTCAGACTGTGGGGTCCTGGGAGCAAGTCTGAACACTATACCTGAGAGCAGCTGAATCCTGCTCGAACTGCACCAGAGTTTATCACATTGTCTTAATGGCACATGAAGATAAACCCAATGTGAATTTAATTTAATCACCAATTTTATAGAGCGTCACTGATGGATAGGATAGTAGAAGCCAAACCCAACGGGCCTAAAACTAATATTTTTCCCAGGGAAATATCTATAAAAATGTAAATCAACTCAGAATTTTGCCTATATTTCTTCCTTAATTTAGGTTTTTTTCACATTTTCACTCATGTGAAAGATAAAAATAGCAGTATCAAGTTCAAAACTAACAGAAAATTGTACTGTTCTAAGGGAAAGTTTGTTAAATATATTTTGTTTAACAAGCTTTCCCTTAAAACAGTACAACTTTGTGTATGGTGTGTGTGTGTGTGTGTGTGTGTGTATGTGTGTGTGTGTATCTCTTTATCTCTCTCCACATATAGAGAGATACAGAGATATCTATCTATCTATATATCTATCTATAAATAGATATAGATAGACATTTATTTATCTATACATATCTATACATTTATTTATTTATTTATTTATAAGAGATTGCTGATAATTTCACCTAAAAAATTATTCACTAAGATATTCCCTGGTTACATTTTTATCAAGTATACATAGTTTACAGATAAGGAACACAATAAAAGCTGTTTAAGTGAGACAAAAAAATTTTGTGTAATAAAAATGATTTTTTCAAAAATGTTCCTGAAATAGAAATCAACATGAAAACTCTTTACTGTATAATCAAGGACTTATGCAAAGACTTTAGTCAAATAACCCTCTCAATGCAAAATTACAGGACAGTTCTGACATTTTAAACAGATTTCATGGTACACTAAAATTCTATAACAGTATCCTAACCAGCATTCAAAGTAGTCTTAGGGCCTCTCTACATGCGCAGGTAGAGGCACAATAAGCTCTGATGTGCGATCCACACAATCATGTCTCCTGCCATGCCACATGTGCATAATTGTGGGATTGTACATTAGATTCCATTGTACCTTGTCACCAGTGCAGGGGGAGCCTGGGATCATGATCCTGGGTTCCCCCTGCACTGGTTCCCAACGCTGTGAGACCCAGAACTAATGGGACTCAGTGGAGCTCATAGCAGGAGCAGCATTCCCCACACTGACCCACTGTAAGCCCCTGAGCCAACATGGGCTCTTGACTGGCAGGAGAGGCAGTGCTAGGAACACTGCCCCTAATGTGAATCTCATCAGCTGTGGGGCTAGCAGTGGGTGCAGTGGAGAGAATGCTGCCCATTCTGCAAACCCCACACCTCAGAAGTCTCACAGAGTTGACAGCATTCCCCACGCTGCCCCCACTCTGAGCCCCACAGCCCACATTGGCTCTGGGGCTGGCAGCAGGGGAAATGCTGCCTCCACTGTGACAGGGGAGGCCAGCATTCTCCCCACTGTAACAGCAGTTAACAACACTGCAACCACTGTGAGCCTTGTCAGCTGTGGGGCTGGCAGCAGGTGGTGCAACCCTGTCGCTGGGAGAAATTAAAAAAGTTATTCAATTTTTTGTGGAAGAACTTTGTAACTTATTGCTTCTTTATCACACCATTAACTGGTTGAACATGTAGATGGGTCACAAGTTGAGGTGTGGTTACCTGATTAATCATGCCTTAAGTGTAGTGTGTAGAGAGAGCCTTGAAAACACTGCAAAACACATATATTAAATAAAAGTGCATGTGTTTATTTACAACTTGGCTTTATGTTAGCTTTAATAATCAGGAAATGGACCAATGGATCTTCTCTTATGAGACATCCTCATCAGAAACTTGCCTGTTCCCAAAATAACGTAAGTAAAGAAAGTTATCCACTATAAGAGCTGTTATTAGTTTTCTATTTGCTGGTTCAGCCACCTTCAATAAACATCTTCTTTTACACAGAATAGGAGTTTCCATAACTTACTTCCTGCAGGGAGTAAATATTGTGTTTTACATGGTGATTCACCATACCCATATTTCATCATTACAGCTCCACAAGCCCAGATTTATATCGTTAATAAATGAAATATACATTATTCTTTTCTTACTATCTGGATTAATTTAGTAGTTGCAGGCACACACTGGCACAGTACTTGTACAGATGCCTGATCAGTTCATTGTTATTCAGCCCAAGGAAGGTGGGTGGTAGAATTAAGTAACGAATTTGCAAAATCTATAGACTACCACTAACCAAGGGTTTTGCAAAAGAACAGTATATCTTTGAAGAACATACCCCTGTAATGCACTCTATACAGGACTGAATCTTGAAGGCTGAAAGAGATGCAGGATATGATGAGCCTGAACAGTTACACTTTTCACTAAGTAATAATTAACTTCATTCATGTGAGCTAGAAATAATACGTGATCAACCCTGCTCTACCCATATACTTCCTACCAAGCATCATTCAAACAGAAAGAATTATTTTCTATGCAGTGAAAATGTACGGCTTACAAAAACACTACACCCAAATTCAGGTTTCTCAGTTGGAACTTCCCAGTTAGAACAAAGGCAAAGAAATACAACCCATAGGCCACTGACAGATGTGCAAAAAATAAATTTAAAGTGGTTACCAGAAGAGGAAGTGCGTTAATTCGACCCGGCTCATCAGCACCTGTATACATTGGGTGCTTCAGGGAACTTCTTGGTGCTTTTATCTAAAGCTGATTCAACCCTCAACTAAATAAAAATGCCCAAAAGCCCCGCTGAAGCGCCTCATCTATACAGACACTGGGTGAGCTGAGTCAAATTAACATGATGCTTCTTTTGGACATGAGCTGTGCTTGGCACAGGGCCACACCGAGCAGAAAGTAAAGCGCCATTTTTTTCACATCTGTAAGCAGCCATAGATATGAAACAAACTAAAGTTTTTATCTCCTGAGTAAAGACATAAATGCAAGTTAAATAACAGTTGCAAAGGCTTTCAGTAATTAAATCTAAAACATATGGGTTACATTTTTACATGGATCAATATACTCAATTTTGAAGTGAATGAGAGTGAGACACCTATACAAGGATATAAGGATATATCCTGTTGTGTCTTTTTATTGCAATTATATCGATTTCAAGCCAGATCCTGTTAGAACAATTTGAAGTATCTGGCCATGAACATTCACCATAAGTAAAAGTTTTGTTTTAATTTTTAAAAAATACATGTGTAATAAGAGAAACATTCATTTTCAATACAACTAAACAATGACCCATACCAGGGTATGGATTAATATGTTATTGCTGACTTTTTTAAAGGAAGAAAGTTTGCTTGCCTAATGCATTGCAATATAGCCAACAGAAAAGTAATATTCACCTCAATGTCTGTTCTTCAGCATCCATCCTTGTTCAGATGCTTAGTTTTTATGGACAGCTTAAGTTTTTACAGACTTTACAGACACACATTTTAAGCCTCTTTTTTTATAACTGTCCATAAATTTGTGGATGGTTGGCAATCCCGCACATTATATACTTTATGACTGAAGTCATTCACTACATATAAAAACTCCATTACAGACCTATGATACTTGTCTGTTTGACAAAGAGCTAATCATAAAAAAACTATCTAGTAAGCAGTGATATAATTAAAAGGTAAGGGTTTGATGCTTAGTTATGCAAAAGTCCCAATTAAATTGTTCTGGTCCTTAATGTATTAATTTTATTTATCCTCAGGTCTTAACTGACTCAATGGCCTCATCATTTAGTTTTCTTTTTTGTTTTTGTTTTACTACTTTGATATTGTTAAGCATTTTCTCAGTTTAATGTTTCTTTTTAGTATCTAAACAATGTGAAGAACACTTAGAATAAATGGCCCTTAGAATCATGTTGTTCATGTGGTACATGCCATGACCCATCCACAGGATTAAGATTAGCAAATATTTATTTTCATATAAAACAGATAGCTGTCTTAATAGAAAATTTTCTATTATAGCACACTAGGCCAAAGAAGCTCATCAGAATCATTTACTATCACCTTCAGCAGATTTCTCTCTCTAAAATAATTTACTATTTCATTATAAATGGGCAAAATTTAAAAGAGAAATATAAGAAGCTGTATAAATGTATCTGTGTTTTAGAATGAAATCAACAGGGCAAGTTAGTGACCGCCAAACCTTACCTCCGCCATTTTTCTGACACAGATATGGGAATCGCCAGACATTCCCCAATCCCACGGAGAATCCAACTTGTGCCAGAATATACTGAAGTTTGCTGTTCCAAGCTGGTCTCTCATCCTCTACATCGGACCCCTCTTCAACATCTGCATCTTTATCTTCCTGATCATCAACCATCAGTTCACTCTTCTTAAAGGCATCATCTGAAGAATCTTCATTAGAGAGAAGGTCCTTAACTGACTCAATGACCTCATCATCTAGTTCTCGTTTTACTACCTTGCTGTTCTTAGGCATTTGCAATGAAAAAAAGGTAGCTGAAGAAGATCAGTTTTAGTTCAGGTAAGCTCACAAGCTCAAGGTACAGTTCCCTTCTCTTAAACCCAAAATATTAGTCAATGCACTGAAGAGGATGTCAGATGAGTCCTTGATACTGAGTGATCAAGAGAAGGAAGGCTTCTGGCTCTAAATGTTTGATGTACCATAAATACCTATGAAATGGGGAAAAAAGTAAATGAATACATTATATAAGAAAACTTAATTTAAAAAAGTATATGCTATGGTTTATTCTTTTCAATTTATCTTCATATAACAGGAAAACTGCCTATCTTTTAAATGGCAGGGGGGTTTCTGGGTTTGGGTTTTGGAGAATTTTTTTTAAGAATAAGTGTTCTGTTCCTTTCCTCAGAAATAAAAGTTAAAGATACGTTATCAATTTATGGTGGTCTAAAGTATACTCTAGTTTTCAGTTATAATAATTCACTTGAGACTATTTTTCTTTCAAACACTGGCTTAAAAACCATTAAACCATTGAGAATGTTTATAGGGTAATAAGCCAGTCTCAGAGTGACTTTGATGTATATTTTGTCATAGAATAGATGTGGTAGTTGGAGTGGTTGTATCTATACAGATACTTTGTCATAGACTAGATGTGTTAAATAAAATTCATAATATCGATCCACAAATAGAATCCACAATTCTGTTTTATTTATACAAAAGCTTAATTTTATTTGTTTAAATTATTCTTCAATTTATAGTAGTTAAGAAATATTCTTTAGCCTGTTTTCAGCAATTGTTTTCTAGAATTCATACATCAGTTAGATTATCATATTTATGGTATAAATCAGTGCATTAAAAGAGTGGAAGATCTATAATATCTATATGCTATAGACATAACTGTATACTATGGGTTTTGAATCATGATATATTCAAAGCAGCCTTTAGAGTAAACAAGAAGCAGACAAACAACATACTAGTCTACATCCATATATATTACTAAATCAGTGTAGTATTATCCTAAGAAAAATCAGAATGTAAAGGTCATGTATCTAGAGCCATCCTGTTATATCCAGTTACTACAGACTATAATCACCTGTCACGTACTGCTAGCAGGTATCCTGGAACACCCGGTCATCTTACTGTGGACTGCCTTCAACCAACATAATATACATTGGTATGGCAAGCAGATGTGAATTACACTAACTTAAATAGTTAATGTGTCTAGTCCCTTATAAATATAGATTTTAAGAGACAACCATCTGCAAGTAGTGAGCTGGTTTGGTGGCTTATATGTGATTATTTGGGGAAAAGAAAATATCAGAATATAGATTAAAACATGTGAGGAGCTGAACCTAGTTCTGTTTACTATCAAAATTCCAGTTTGAACATATACATCAGTGCAGGGGGAACAGTGGGGAGGGTCTTGGCTTCACCCCTAGGAGCTGGGCTGGAGTCCCTCAGCCACACCCCGCAACCCCAGTCTCCAGGGGCAAAGCCAAGGCCCAGTTCAGGTTTCCCTCGCCCCGTCCTCAGCTGGCCCAGAGACAAAGGAGGGGGACCGGCTCTGGAACTCCAGCCCTGCTCCCCCACCTCCCCCTGCACCAGGCTGCTCCCAGCTGGGGGTCCAGTGTCGGGCCAGAGGGATGGGGTTCCCCCCCCCACCTTCCTCAGCTGGCCCAGAGGCTGAAGTAGGGGTGTGGTTGGGGGAATTTCCAGGCTCCCAGCTCTCTGTAGTGACCAGCAGGCTGGGAGACATGGTCTAGCACCCCTCCCCCCTCCCCATGTACTGGTATGGACCACTGCAGGGGTCTGGATGCCTTTCCTGTTTGAAAAGGGAACATCAGCTCACTTGCTTATCAGTTCAATCCATGAAGTTTAAAGAAACCTGCAAAGATTGAATCGATTCAGCTTCAGGCTTTTTGACTATCGGTGATTAGCCTAAGTCAACATTTCTTTTCACGGTGTCTTGCAGCTGCCCTATTGAAGGTCAGTTTTATATAGTCTTCATGGGAGCCTTCAGACTGCAAAGTACCTGAATTTTTAAAAGGTATAGATATATTTGAGTGAATATTTGATTTGGAAAATGCTTTGCAAGAACCTTTTTTGCCTTTTCTCAAAAATTAAATCCAAGCTTAATGCAGAGGTCCAATATAGAACCATATGCAAATTTTAAATCCCTAATGCAGGTCTTATAACCAGGAATTAAGTAACATGGGAGAGTTTTGTATATACTCTCTAAAGTGGATAATTTTGTGTAGAGTTAATCAGGGGAAAGCATGCATGAAAACTATGATTTTGGACTTTCTGGTCATCATGTCAGCAGTACTGGAAAATATGTCATGGCCCAGTAAACCCAGGCATAGGTTGAGGTTTGCATAATACTGTTGGGAATTTCAGACTATTTGTACAATTTCAGAACATTTGAACAGACACCAAGTGTCTCAGGGCTACATCTCAGGTCTTAATGCCAGATGATAGCAAGGAAGGAAGGTCCACCCTGCTGCCTCCCCTACCCTCACTTGACCTATAGCTAATCGAGGAGAGTGTTAAAAGAGCAGAGCTGGACTAAGTGTCAGTGCTATAACCTTTCTTGTGAAAAATCTTGCAAAATTAGAGGGATGTGATGCTAAGGAACATGGCATATGCCCCACTTCCTATGACCTGATGCTCATAAGAATTGAGCTCAAATCCTCTGAAGTCTTTTTAAGGCTACAGGAGAGCAGGGAGGAACATGCTGGCACATATTTTTATTTTTTTCTTATGAATCCTGCCTACTTTAGGATGTTATTTGCCTAGGAAACTTTCATGCAATACAGTAATCCTGACTGGGTGACTTCATCCTTTTAGAGAACAAGTCCTCATGTTAGACACATAGCACCTAAATGTCCCCACACAGCACCTGAATAATGACCAAATAGTATTAGACCCAAAGCACTTTCAATTTGTGAATGTTAATGAAACACATACAGCACTAAAAATTTGAAGCCTGCTTTAGGAATAGTTCAAACTGAGGATTCTCAATTAATTTACATTAATGTGTATATTGCCTGCCTTGCTACCTGAAATGAACCTATTGGTCTAAAGTAGTGGTTAACTTGCATAATCCCTACACTTGGCTGTTTTTTGAGACCCCTTTTCCAGTTCCTCAGGTGGACCTCACCTGAGGTTCCTCCACTCTTCTTTTTTTGGAACATGGGAAGTAGAGAATAACAAGATCCAGTAATTCTCTACTTGGGTCTCCAGGTTACGAGCTGATGGTTACTAACTCTATAGCCAAGGAGACGAGTGAGTTTGGCACCTGCCAGAGTTCTTTTCCCAAAGCCTGTAGACTGTAACAGCATGCAGTGACACAGATACAGCTGCTGCAAAACAAAATAGGGCTTATTTTGCTAAAAATTAAATAGTGTTTGAAAAAGTAGATTTAAAACAACCAAGAGACCAGGATGCATGGACTATCACCTACAATAGGCATTCTCCTTAAACATCTAGACAGACATGAATAGGATTTAATGTCACCCATTCACTTCAAAACTGTATTACACTTTGCTGGCTGCACATCTCTGTTTTCTCTGTGTTACCACACTGCAGTTTCCTCTCTCCTTCTCTATAGGACAAATCGTGTCTTTTGATCTCCAGACTTTCAATTTCAATAATCTGCCACCACTGCTTAAACTAAGGAGACTGTCTTTGGTTATAAAGCTTGCTATTATGTATCCTTTGCCTTTCCTTCCTGATTTCTTTAATAACATTTTTTGACCTAGCAAATAATAATTCCATAGCAAATAAACTATCATAAAAACACAGAGACGTGATCATATTCAATACAAAATAGTACTGATATTCCCCAGTTCTCTAAATTGACTATAAAACCCTACAGAGGTCAAATGATTTTTTAAAAGTTACATATTTATTTGTTATTGTTTGTTTCATAGTCTAATGTTGCTTGTGGAGGGTATTATACATGGGCATTCCAGCATGTGTTGAACTAGAAAGGGGTTTTGATTTCTTAAACTATTTAAGCAGGTTTCTAAGCAGGAGCTGGACTATATACAAAGAGGATTTTGGTGAGGTAAATTGTTGTACAAAAGGGAACTGAGAAGAATGTATATTGTAATTATATAATGATAGAATGGAAGAAACTGTTAGGATCATTTAGTTCACTCACTTGTAGTTATAGGACTCACTAATCCTATATTTCCTGCACTTGGTTTTGTGTCTCTACCGGAAGAATCCTAATACCCTTTGTGCACCTCAATGGCCCTTTTCAAACCATATATGTGTCCTTTCAGCACACACATACAGTTACTGGTTGTATCACCTCCTATTACTCATGCAGTAGGGAAATGTAACTAGAGGTGCACCGATACATTGGTCCCATATCAGATTGGCACTGATATAAGGAAAATTGACAATAGAAACAATTGGCTTTTTTTAACTGATAATGTCGCTGATGTGGCCGATAATGTTGCTGATAAATGCCACGTGCAAGCAGCAGCCACAGCACAGCATGCAGGTGGCCAGGAACACAGTCCAGCAGCATGGAGAGCAGCTAGGTCTGGCTTGTAAGTCTGTTGTGAGGGAAGGGGCGTGGGGGTGCAGATCGACGCCCCAGCTGTGAGGGAGGGAGAGGGGCTGGGACTGAGGCTGAGGCTGGGGCAGGCACAGCATGGCCAGGGCGGAGCTTGGGATGGAACCACAAGTGACTTATTCAGAGGATGTGGGGGGTCAACTCCCACCACTACATACAACCCAGGAGGGCATGGGGGGACGTGCGCCCCCAGATCTGTGTGCAGGGCAATGGCAGGCTGCTGCTGCTCTTCCCAGAAGGGGGCTGGGCCAGGCTGCACTTGGGACAGGCGATGGTGTCACTGGAAGGGGAAGTGGAGGGGGGCTATGATGAATTTTGGGGCAGCTGCAGCCCCTCTCCATTGGCCCCCTCCCAGTGCCGCTGCCACCTGCCCCAAATGCAGCCTGGCCCAGCCCCCACTGGGAAGAGCCTGGCGCAGCCCCTGGTCCCAGCCTGCAGTGGCAGCCTGCCCACGCCCCACGGGCAAATCTGGGGGCACATACCCCCCCACCATGTACTCCCGGGATGCATGCTGCAGCGGGAGATCCCACTCCCTTTTCCTGCACCCCACCAGAGAAGCCACTTGAAGCTCTGTCCTACACCTCGCCCCAGCTGGGGGGGCGGGGTAAGCATTGACAATGCGTAGGGGGTGCACACGGGTGCACGTGCACCCCCTTAGATTGGCTGTGTACCCCCTAGAAGCATCAGCCATGAAACCAGAAGTGATGGCAGAAGTGCACTTCCAGTTTTGGTGGTTTTGCCACTGTTGGTTCCAGACTTGGCACTCAGCTGCTGGAGAACCTCACCACCGGTTGGCAATTTGGTGCCTCCCCAGACTTGGGAGGCACCAGTCACCCATGGGGGTGAGTGTCTGTGTGGTTGGGGGTGAGTGTGCGTGTATGGCAGGGTGTGTGGGGTTTGTGAGAGGGTGTGGCTGTGTGTGGAGAGTATATGGTATATTGGGGGGTATATATGTGGGGGGTTGTGTGGGCAGGGTGTGGGTGTGCGGGCTTTGTGGGGTGTAAGGGAGGGTGTGGGGACACACTCCACACACTCCCCCCATGGTGCAGAGCCCCTGCTGCCAGCGGCAGCAGGCAGGAAGTGTTCAGGGCCCACGCAGGCACTGCTGCCCAGCGCCGTGTTACTCTGGTCAGTGGGGCACATAGTGACAAGGAGCGCAGCCAGGCCAGCCTGCATCTATTGTGCGGGGCTCCTTGCAACGCACATGCAGCTCCTGGCACTCGCACACCACCAGGGGAAGCCCCACATAATAAAGCCGGCTGTCTTCCCTGCACCCTGCCGTGCAGGTCCCAGGACTCTGCTGGAAGTGGAGGGCAGCCCTGCCCCCTGCTTTCCAGCAGAGTCCCGGGACCTGCACAGCAGTGTGTGCAGAAGGTAGGTGGTTCCATCATGTGGAGCTTCCTCCAGTGGTGTGCAAGTGCTAGAAGCTGCACATGTGCCACAGGGAGCCCAAACTGATAGAGGTGAGCTGACCTGGCTGAGCTCCTTGCTGCCATGTGCAGCACTGGCTGGAGCCACATGCCACCAGGCAGCAGCACCTGCATGGGCCACAAGTGCCTGCTGCCTGCACCTGCTGCTGCTGCCACCAGCAGGTGGGGTTGTGTGCCAATGGGGGGAATGTGTGGAGGGTCCCCACACCTTCCTATCCTCCCTCACACCCACACTCTGCCCAGCCGAGCTCCACGCTCCTGCTGCCCCCTGGGCACAGGCTCCGCACTCCCGCCAGCCCCATGCTTCATGATCCTGCACAGCTGCAGCTCCCTCTGCCCCCGCTGCTTCCCTACCTGCTGCCCGGAGTGAGTGCTGCAGCAGGGACATGAGGAGGAGCCTCTGGATGCTGGGGAAGCTGAGCAGATCCCCCGGTGGCTGCAGCAGTGGCAGCAGCAGCCCCACCCAGAAGCTGCATACTAGTTGGGCTGGACCCTTCCACTCATAAAGGTGGAAGTGAGGCACATGGGCTGGGCGGGGTACAATTAGTTAGCAGGTGCCCGCAAGCCAGATAAAATTGCCTGGTGTGTTGGATCTGGCCCGTGGGCTGTATTTTGCTTGCCCCTGAGCTACAGGGTGTGTGCCTTGGTGAGGAGCCTGCTCTTCTGGCATAGACCCTTGCCCCCAATAAGATATAAGTTTCCCCAATACTTTCGAGTCACTTGATGACTATTAGTGAAAGGGGCAGTAATTCAGCTTAAAAACGGGCACTAGATAATGCTTAACCTGTGAAAAAGAATGTACAGCCCTATGAATCTACTGAGTCTACTGAAGTCCTGTGAGTCTACTGGGACTATAATCAGTAAACAGTATGGTGTTTTCACTAGAATTTCAAGGAGTATATACTATATATTTAAACTAATTTAAGCGCCAGAGATGAACTAAACTTTTTAAATATGAGATTCAGTTTTAAAACTTACCATATAACAATGGCTAATTCTAGAAATAATTCTGAAGGCTAAAATAATCTTACCCAATGATTAAAAGGTTAGAATTGTATTATTTCTTTTTAAATCATGGCAATTGTATAATGGGGAAATTAATGTTGAGGAAGTAATAATGTTAATTATAATTGAATTTTCTAAAAAGTTCATTGTTCTACCAAATGACCAATATCTCAAAAAGTTATGAATCCTAGATACATGCAGCTTTACAGTTTGCCATATCAGATTAATTCTTACTCAGTAAGCATTTTAGGAAAGCTTTGTCTAATACACAACTTAAATCAAAACATTTTTTTATCTGGTTCCTGTTGATAAATGTAAATGTTGTCTTTTAACTAAATCAGGATTAATCCAAACTCATAGTGGGGGATTAGTTCTTCATTGTTTTTTAGGAACAAATTTGAGGAGAAAAATCACAAACACAGTCTTTTTGAGCACTGCTAAAATAATGCACAGCATATAACATCAGTAAAAGTGGAAGCCAAGTAGGTATTTCAACAAACTCATGGTACCATCTTTCAACCAGAAACTCAAGTAGAAAACAACTGAAATGACTGTATGCCAGTATAATAACTATGGGAAGCAAAACAGCAGAAATAAAACTTTTAGTGTAGGACAAACATTGTCAGAATTGTATGAATAACAGCTATTGTAGGAATACGGAAACATGGTGGAATGCCAGTCCCAAATGAAATATGGGTATTGAAAAAAAAAAGCTGTTTAGAAAATACAGAAATAAAAGATGTGTGGGTAGCACTGCATAACAATGAATTGGTAGACTGTAATAAAATAAAATGCGATAGCATTAACAAAACCAAATCTGTTTTGGTAAAAATTGCACTAGGGAAGTTGAGTAAGAAAAGACCATGTTGAGGGTTTTTATAGACCAGCAGCCTGTGATTGGGGTATGGAGAGAGACCTCTATGAGGCCAAGAGAGTATTTAGAAATAGGTAAACTTTAATTTTTCTGATAGCAAATAAATATTAAATGTTACCAATAACAATAAAGCACAGATATATTTGGATGTGAGTCAATAGATTTTTTCTCTCAAATGGCCATTCCACCTATGAGATTTTGGTTTTAGTAAGTAACAAAGATCTTAGGCTGCATGCAAGTGTTCAGATGAACCAGTAACGTTTAGTAGTTTAGTTTTAGCAGATGGAAACAATAAATGTAGAACCCTGTACAAACATTCGGGGGCCAGCTGCATGCTTTACAGACAGCTACAAAGGGCACCTGGCCAGTGGGTCCCATAGCATGTTTTACATTGCCTGGAGACAGCTGACAGCACCCAGAGGCACAGGTGAGGGCTAATGGGCTTTTTGCCCCAGAGGACCACACCCCAGTCCTCACAAAAGCCCATCCCTCCCTGTCAGCTATCAGGGTATCACCCAGAGCAGTGGCCGCTGCAGTGGAGCTTTGCCTGAGGTACTGTTGGGGTTCTGACCATGGGAAGCCCTGCCAGAATAGTCAGAGCTAGGGGAACCTTTACCCCCCTAGTACTTCGAAGACAGCACGCACAGCCCCACACATGGGGCTGAGGACACACAGCTCTCCACTCCTGGGGGCAGGCAGTACGGGAGCAGGCAGTAGGTGTAGGTGGGGTGGGGGGGAGGGAAGGTGGTGATGGGGAGAAGCAGCTTGACCCTGGCCCTGCCCTCCCACACTTTGCCCTGACACCTGCCCCCCTTCACTGCTTGCCCGCCTGATGCTTGCCTCCGCACTATCCCACCGCTGCCTTTGCCCCATTACCTGTTCACCCTAACAGCCTCAGGCCCCCATGCCCCTACTGCCTCTTGCCCAGACACTTGTTCCCCCTGCCTGACCTGCCCCTGCCACTCCAGAGCCTGACCAGAGATTCATGTGGCTATGTGCCACATGGTGCCCCCCTCCCACCAGCACCACTGCTACCAGATTGGGCAAGGTTGGGGCCAGAGCAAGCATGTGCTGCTTGCCCCTCCCCCCAACCTTGTTTTTTAATCCAAAACAGGGGGCATTTCCCCATGGTAAATGAGGGGAGCCTTTTTTTGGAGTTGAGTAAAATTCAGTAGTATTTCTACAGGTGGTACTGTACACACCCTTAAAGAAGCATTCTTTATGAAAAGTACCATTGAATCAAGCACTTATGAGTTGAATCAATTCAGTTTACATTGCAGGACAGATAAGAATGGGCCTACAGCTAAAATTTTGGTCTTCAGAAGAGCAAACTGAGAAACCGAGGAAATTCATTAAGGAGGTCAATTGGATGCAGGAGCTCAAGTATTCAAATAGTAAAAAGTCATGAAATTACTTTATATGACCCCCCCCCCCCCCCCCGTAAAAATTTGTGGGGAAATAATGGATGAATACTTATCTCCAACAGGATATTAAGAATGAGCAGAGACTCTACAAGGAATAAAATAAGGGACTGATCTATAAGGAGAGGTATCTTTCAGAAACCAGAAAGTGCAAAAATAAAGTGAAAATAAACAAAGGCTCACTTGGAGCTGGATGCCAAAAGCCTCCAAACAGATAATAAAAGATTATTCAGTCATACAAACAAAAAAAAAATCCAGGAGGAATAGAGATTAAGGAAAATATATGTATGGCTCAAGAACTAAATTAATACTTTGCCTAGATTTTTAATACGGGTGAAGATGTAAATGATAATAATTGTAAGGAACCACACAGAAATGAGAATACAGTAGTGGAAATTACCAAGGTGGAGGTGGAAGTAAGATTTAAATTATTTACTTTAATGAAATCGGGGGCATCGGGGGGGGGGTGAAAATCTCCATCCTATAATACTGATAATGTTGAAAGAAATGGCGTATGAAATAGCAACTCCTGTAGAATGGATCTTAAATAAACCTATCAGCTCAGGAATAGTACCCATAGTGCATATCTTCTAAAAAGGGGGAAAAGTTTAGAGGACTAGACGTAATGGTTCAAGAAGACCTTTCTAGTCCCATGTTCCCCTACAGTAGTTATAGCATACCCTAGTAGTTTCTGCTTGCTTTTCAGTTGATCTGGGTATAGTTGTGAGGATACTCCTTTGACAGATAGTACTATCAACCAAAGCAAGTGGTGATTATGGTGCTGGCCAGTTTTAACTCTAAACCTTGTCTCTATGGTAAAATCCAGGAAATTTAAAGCTAAGATTAATCTTACAAGAAATCTAAAGGTACTTAACTGCACAGTTAATACAGTCAAACAAACTTAATTCTTCCCTGGAGTGACACCATGTCAAAATGTTTTGATTAGTGTTTGTGTTTCCAGAGTTAATTGATTTTAGACACATTTGAGTTTTTCTTCTCTCATGCCAATGGTATAAATTAGAGCCATTCATCATCTCTTCCAATTTTTAGCAAATCCATGTGGCACAGAATCAAAAAACTACAACTTCCTTTCGGTATTTCATAGAGCTCAGCTGCAGAGGTGAATCTACCTTAATATTTTACTATAGGACTTCTATCCCTTGTTGTAATAGATTCCTTGGTTGTAATATGGAAAAATATTTTTAACTTAATAAATATACTTAACTTTTTCACACTTGTGCAAATGTTAAAACAGCACAAAACCATATACCACAGGTATTCTTGAAAAATTTCAAAATGTCTTCAGTGAAGCAATACCATTTAGTATAAGCTATACTGGTAAATGAGGCCAGTGTCAACAGAAATTCATGATTAACCATTGTTCTATCATGCATGACACATTCAATTAATTACACACACACACACATTATATATATGATTATATATATGATTCTCATTATATGAATGCTTCTCAACTAGGATAGTTGAGATACTTGAGATACTATTAAAGGTGCCATGGGATGCCACACATCAGCACTGGTAGGTGTGCAAACAAAATTCTAAAGCAGTGGTCTCCAACCTTTTTAAGTAGGAGATCACCTTTGGCATTTAAAAGCAACCCAAGATCTACAGTGTGCCACTACCACCCCACTTCCCCCTCCCCTTCCACCCAGCAGGTAAGTCTGTGGAGAGGGAATGGCGGGGAAGGGGCAGATTGATGCACAGGGAGAAAAAATTACTTCGGGGCACACCTCCCCAGCAGGTAAGTCCCACCTGGCCAGGGCCCCACTCAGCTTATCCCTTGTCCTGCCTCTGCGGCACTGTCCCTCACCGCGGGAGCCTTGATCTAGCCCCTGCCCCTTCCCTCCCCCATGAACTGACCTGCTGGGCTGGGGCATGCATGTGCATGCACATGGGCACTCAGCCCCCCACCCCAGCCTTGGATCACCTCCAAGAGGCTCCAAGACCTACCACAGGAGGGTCTGAGATCTACCGGTGGATCAAGATCCACTGGTTGGTGACCACTGTTCTAAAAATAAATCCAAAGATTTCACATAGGAATATATAGTGTTAAAAATATTCTGAGCTGTTCTGGACTTTCTTAGTACTTTGCAACAGAAAAAACTGCTCTATTATTTTTATGTACTCAAAAGAAGGGTGAAGACTAAGAGCTGGCTTCTGAGGTATCTCAGGTCTATCAAAGGGTGCCTCGAGTATATCAAGGGGTACCTTGAGTCTTAAAAGGTTAAGAACCACTGATACATATCTATATATCTATATATAGATATATAGATATATATATATGTATATATATACATGTGTGTATATATATATAGAGAGAGAGAGAGAGAGAGAGAGATCTATATATCTATCTATATATATAAAACTATATTAAATTGAATTGTGATTGGATACTTTATCATCTCTTACATTCATAAGTTGTTATCATCAGTAACTTCCAATATGGCTATGCAACTGCCAATAGCTTCATTGTTCTTGCACTTCTAGGATTTGGAGGAATTATGGGTAGGAGTACACTAAACAACCTGGAATGGTAAGTGTTGGTTCTGTTATCAATACTGATCTTATATGAATCCATAGCAACACTGTATCACAGATTATGGACAGAAGGGCCTATATCCTATTCCATCTCTAACACATGGTACTTTGTGCCATTTCTAGACCCTATTTTTACCTTTACAATTAGATTCGTCCTTCTGATAAGTCTTCAGGTAGATCCATTATGGCCACTTGCAGTCTGTTGCAACCCTATTTCGTTTGGGAAAGCACATACTTCTATGTAAGCCCTAAACATTTTAATCCAAAAAAACTGGGACTAGAAACTCATGAAGGAGAAGGAAAGCCCAGTTTTCTATCTAATAGCCTACTGGTTGGAGCACTTACCCCAAAAGTAGGAAATCATCCAAAGGGTGTCAGAACCATATCTCCCAATTATCTGAAAAGAATCCTGGCCTTGGGTTAGGCAAGGTGAGGTACACCTGCATTTCCTGTGGAAGCTGGCTCAGCTGGCAGCCAAAAAAGCAAGCTAGTGATTTCCATTGTGGCCCACTGATATGGGTGTTCTGGACTGTGGCCAGACTGCTCTTTCTGCATCACTCTTATGACTATATAATGCATAAACAGAATGGGGGAGAAGCAACCAGGCCAGTGCCTATGTCACTGAATCACAATTCCTCTGACTTGCTTTCCTTCTTGAGCCACACATATTCCTCTCTTAAATGCCCACTACATTAGCTTCAATGCAGGAGAGGTAAAGGATGACTTCAGCCCTGCCTTTTTTTTAGACCACTTTGCTAGAAAGCGAAAGATTTTCATTTAAGCCTAGAACAGTGGTGCTCAATCTTTTTGCCCTCTGGGCCAGATGGGCTGTACCTGGTCCATCCGTGGGTCAGATCTGGTACACAAACGGACACAGCAGGGCATGATCCAGCTGCATGAAGGAAGGCAGAGGGTTGCTCTCCCCCATCCAGCCATGCTTGGGGAAAGAAGCATGACTCAGCCCTGATTCTGCCACATGGAGGGAGGGGGCATGGCCTGGCCCCAATCCAGTGGCCCAGCTCCAATTTGGCTGCACAGGAGAGAGGGGGCATGGCCCTGCTCAGATCTGGCTGCAAAGAGCTTGGGAATTTGGCAGTGGAGATGGGATGGCAGTACTAATTGCCACTGCTCCCTGCCGCCAAATGTCTTGGCTCACGAGGAGTCCCATGGGCTAGATGCCATGGATCTGTGGGGCAGATTTGGCCCACAGGCCAGGGGTTGAGCACCCCTGGCCTAGAACATAAGCCTTTCACTTCCAGTATGAATGCCCTAACCACTAGTGTGCAGCCCATATCTAGACTAGGGACAGACATTACACATAAACCAGTTTAAGTGATCAGAGACTGGTTTAAACCCGTAACAGAAGAGACATTCAGGGCACATAAACTACTTTCAAAATGGCCAAAACTGGTTTGAGATAAACCTGGTTGAATGTAGTATCAGACTTAACTGATTTGGCTCAAACAGGTTTATGCAATGTGTCCCAGACCCCTTGATGATTTAAGATAAATCAGATTCCCCCAGCATCCCAGCATGCTCTCTGGGCTGGGCGGGGCTCTCTGCTCCAGCCACAGGGCTGACCCCGCCCCTCTGCTATCTACCCAGAGCAGGGACTGGCCTTAGCAGAGACACTGGCCAAAATGGTCCCATTAGGGCAAAGTGGGCAGGGCAGGGGCTAATTCTTCCCTCCTTCCGCTTTTCCCAGGGTCAGCCTGTCTGCTGGGGAGCAGAGGGGAGAGGGCTGCAGTGGTGGCCCCTGGAGCTGGGAGAACCCGGCTGGAGGGAAGGGACAGAGCTGCAGGTGCGCTGCGCGGAGCCATGACAGAGGCAGCCAGCGCTGCACTAGGGGCAAGGAGCGCAGCACCGTGCAGCCTGCCTAGTCGCTTCTATCTCCAGGGCTCCACGCCACACACCTGCAGGTCCACACTCACAGAGGGGAAGCCCTGTGCTGGACTCTGTGGGGAAGCAAGGGGCTGGGCTCCCTCCACTCCTAGCAGAGTGCAGGAACTTGCACAGCAGGGAGCAGGGGAGGCAGCAGGCTCCAGTGTGGAGCTTCCCCCACTGTGAGTGCTGGGGCTGCAGGTTCAGGGAGCAGAGCCCCAAGGATAAATCAACCTCCCCTTCCTCCCCCCATGCAGTGCTGGCCAGAGCCATGCCTGAGCCAGACATGAGTGCCCTGACCTCCCCGCCTGCTGCTGCTGCCAGGCAGTGGGGGCTGCATACCATGGGGGTAGTGTGTGGGGGTTCCTACACTCCCCACTCTCCCTCTCTCCCACAACCTGCCCAGCTGAGTTCTGTGTTCCTGCTGCCCCTCTGGGGCAGGCCGCAGCAGGGAAAGCGTTCCCGACAGCATGGAACACAGCCTCCCCCTGCCCTGGGGGGTGGGAGAAATGGGGGAGAAGTCCCCCTCTGGGGCTGAGCAGCATCCCACAGAGCTCCCTCTCCCCACCCTGCAGCGATGGAGGAGAAGCAGGGGTAAGAGTCCCCTCTGGGGTCAGGCAGTCCTGTGTGCCGGGATTGCTCCTGGCTATAGCCGCTGGGGCCACGACCCCTCTCCTCAGCTCAGTTTCCCTGTGGAAGAGAGAGCTGCTCTAGCGCCCCCAGGCTTCTGGCTTAAGCCACTGCAGGCATGTGCTGAGCGTCTATCTACTTGCAAACTGGTTCGCACTCTGCAGGTTAAGCTAGCCTGCAAAGACTGAATCAGTTCAGGCTCAGGCTTTTGGAATGTCTGTCACTAGCCACAGTGGTTTAAAGGAGCGAAGTGAGCTGCCGGCATTTGGAATTAACGCCTGCGAATAACCGTTCCAGAGAGGCAGTGTCACTGCATTACTGGAAATCTTCTATGCAGGCTTATGGCAACATGCAGCATTAACTTAATGGAAAATCTTGCCTTGTGGGTTAAATACAACCACTTTTTTTCTTCTAACTAGGCTTTTTTTAAAAAGTTCCTCAGTGACAGTGAAAACATTTTTGCTAAAGAAAGTCCAGTGTCAGACAGTATAAACAACCTAGCATTCTTTGTGATCATTTTAAAAGATACACTTTCCCACGTTTGATCAAAATGTAGTGCATATTATCAAAAACAGAGAAAGAGGGGTATCCAGGAATAAACATTTTTTAAAGTAAAAAAAATCTGAGTTCCACTTTATAGCATGAAATCTATGAGTAACCTCTTCTGACAAAATACAGAAAACCTAATAGAGCACCAGCAGACAAGAAGGCGTTAACCATATACTTGGGCCAAAGTCAAGGTGTAAAGCATAATGGAGTGATACAGGGCCAGGGAGTTGAGATCCCATTAGAACCCTATGACAAAAACCAGGGAACTCTATAGAATAGAATCCAGTGTTGCATCCAGTTTCCGGAAGGTTAGGCTTTAACCCTGAGTCAAAATGACTGGGTTGGGTTTTGTTTCTTCCCCTTTTCTCTCGCCTCGTTTTTCTGGGTGACTGTTCACTAAAAGCTGACTACTGCAAACCTTCAGAAAAAAAAAAGCCTTGGAGAAAATACCGGTTAGTGAAAGTTTTTGTGACTCTGAAATCCCATGTACCACCAGTCAGAACTTCCTAGTGTATTAATGATTACACAGCTTGGAGCTGATACACATTTATAGATTTAGGACAAATACATACCTTTTTACTTCAAGGTGTTTCTAAAAATTTGTTTTATTTCTAACTCCAAACTAGTCTCCCAGGGTCTTCTGCAATTTTTCTAAAGATAAACCTGATATAGAACACTTTTTCAATTCCAGCAGTTTTAAAGGGAATGAGAGCTTAAAAAGAATAGATTTACATATATCTGTATATATAAATCTTCCCTGTCCTTTTAAAACCTTGGATTAATAGCTAAAATACAACTTCCGCATCTTCAGGTTTTTGTACCACTTTTGATTCTAGCTACTTTCATGCTCTCATGTCCATGCATAAGTTATTGTGGCAGCACACAAGTTTCATACACTGAAGAGTAGCATGTTTTCTTTTGGGGAACTTTATTGATCTATTTGGTTTTGTTTTTTTTAATGGAGGGAAAACTTTTACACTGCAAATCACCAAGAACAACAGCCAAAGAAAGGCAACCTTTTTTCCCCCTCTTTTCCCCGTTTTTGTGAAACCTCAGTTCAGTCTTGAATTAATTTGACAAGTGTCTTTGCAATGTTTGAAAGAACTTAACAGAATTGAAACTCTTTGTATAAAGGATAATTAATATGTGGCTCACTTGGAAAAAAGGTTCAAAGTACACAAACATGAACAAGTTAATAGTGATTAATAATAAGAGCTAGCGCGCTCAGAATTGTAAGAAAATTCCCTAACCAATTATATGCAAACAAGGTTACTAAATTAAACAAACTGAATAGAAAATGACTAGAGACTATGTCTTAGAAAAAAAACCGCATAATGATTAAATTAAAATGTTATAATTGAGTCAATTAAGACATTTCTCCTCTTATTGAAATATCAAAAAAAAAGTCTCATGTTGACAGTTTCATATTCCAAACTGTGGGCCCAATCTTTCTCTACAGAAGATGATACAAGTTTTACTATTTACTTCAGCGGGTGTGGAATTAATCCTTAGATTCAGAAAGGAAACTGCTTGTTTAAATATTCACGCTGTTAGCAATTAAAGCATGTTACTACCTTGCATCAGGGAATTCAAGCCTGATTGAACCCCAACAGTACCTTGGCTTCAACATAAACTCAAGTAAACAATTTTCTCTGAAGTTTAAGGCTAAAGCAATAAAAGCAGGCAGGAAAGTAGAAAAAATAGCTGTCAAAAGATCCACCAAAGACTGACCACACCCCTTACATTTGAAACTGCATTTGTATCTAAAGCAAATAACTACACTGTGATTTTGTTGGAAGAAAAAGAAAAGAGCTAAAGGTCCAACAGAGCTCCATAGGAACTTCATAAGCGGAAGCATCTGAACAGACACATTCCTGGAACATCTTCCAAGCACATGCTTTTATGGTCATCCTGCACATTCTTGCTCTTCACTGTCCACTACCACACCAGGGACCTCCATCATTATTTAAGCCCTTTTCCCATCATTTCAATTATTAGTGATCTTAGGCTCAATATCCCTTGTGAAGCATATCTGTTAAATCAGCCATCAGTATGTATTAATATATAACTACAACTTACTAGATATGTACTATATTCCAAGCCAATTGTGTAGTATAATCAAAATTTTCACAACATATTGGAAGAAAAAAAAACACAAAACATCTTTTGACTTGCAGTCAAATTTGGAAGTAAACACAAATACACATGACCCAGAGAACGTGTTGCTGTAATTAAAGCACCAGCATAACTAAAAAAAGTTATTTGTAAAGCCATTTTAATGTATTAAAGTACACTGGAACCCTAGTGCAACTCAACAAACAGAGTCATAGCAAAGCGTAACTGAACACAAAGTAAAACTGTTTTTTTCATTCATGGCTTTTAAAAGGAACATCCTTTCCTCTGAAAGTGTTTAGATCCAAGAACACCTTCTGTTCATCTACTGGAAGCTGTATTAGAAAGTAATCTCTTTTCATTCTTTTTAAATGTTATATACTTTATTTTGATACTATCAAAACAAAAATATTAATAAAAAATGTGGGAATATCTAAATATAGCACATAATACATGCTAAGTAATACTAAAATGTTGCTAGGCCAGAAATCACAACGCTCATTTAGACGTTTACATAAAGTAAGGACAAAATTACTGTAAAACTTTTTTAAGCATTATAAAAGGATGACAATAAGTCTGAAAAAGAAGAATTTATCATATTCTAGAAGTCTTGCTTATGTGTGATACACTGTTCCTGTATATTAAAACTAGAAAAAAGTAAAGAAAGCAATTGATATTGTTCTACGATCTTTCTCTGGGTGGGAAGAAGTTCACATTCTGGTCCCCTCAGATCCATGTTGCTCTCAAAGACAGGTATTAGCATGGGTAGGAAATGTGGAAAGCAGCGTGTGAAAATGTATGGAGTTCAGACTGCAGAAGGTGACAGCAAACTGAACAGTTCAGTCCCATAAAATAAGTTATTTCACCTGCTATTTGCACACATACTCATTGACTACAATGAGAAAGACAGGATTCAGCAATATGGATAAGAACTAAGAATCACAATTATATCCTCATTCTGCCACTGAGTCACACACTAACCTTGGGCAACTCACCTCTCCAGACTTTGGTTTCACCAACTAGAGAATGAAGACGATAGCCCTTATCTACTTATCTCTAGACAAAAGCTTCTGTCCTCAGCTGAGTATGCTCAGCACCTTGCAGGAAACTCATAGGACTCAGCTATAATTGTAAACAATGGCTAAGCTGTAAATCACTGTAGATTTTATGAAACTTAGTGCCCAATAGGGCAAAAGTATTCTTTTGCACTAAAAGTGATTCTTTTTTCTTTTAAAGGTAGTTAAAAAACAGTCCTTACACAACCAGAAATAGTTCAGCCACATGACACCTCGAGGGAATTACATAGCTGCCAATACACTTGCCTGAACGGATGCTACTGATACTTAAGTCATGGGATAATTACCAAAAGAGCAGGGTAACAAAGAAGAGCCTGACAGAAAGGGGCATTATGGAAAGTACTTTGATATAAAGGATACCAGCATAACTAAAAACATACAGTACCCAATTTTAAAGTAATCGCTTCCTAAAAGTGTTTAGGGAAGACTGTTTGTGAAGTCATTCCGAGTTCAACCAGGTCTGGCATCTCCTTACAGAAAATGAAGCCAGCAATCACTTGGTTTATATTTTTCATCCATTAGCATCTATAACTATATAAATGTTATAAAGATTAAGAGCTAACAACCCAAAATTGCTCCCTCTGGAGTCAACACAAGTTTTGCCTTCTATTTCATTTGGGACAAGAACATTCCTGCATGAGATGCTGCTTAATGTATTAAGAGCAGAGGCTTAGAGAACTCAGATCCCCCCGCCAGAGCAGCGGATTTACTTTCTGTGGTACCTATGGATATACTTCTCCTGCATCCTATGGAATTTCAGAAGGAATTCTCCCTGAGAAGATCCCTCCTACTCCTCCCTCCAAGTCAGTGGGGTTCTTCTAGGCATAACTAATCCCTAAGGCTAAGTACAGACAGTCAAAAGCCTGAGGCTGAATTGATTCAGTCTTTGCAGGTTAGTCTAAACTAGGTAGATTGGAGCAATAAGCAAGTGAACACACATTCACTTTTGATTCCATAAATGTATCCACATGCCTGCAGTGTCCCAGGATAGAAGCCAGGGGGCCCTAGAGCAGGCCTCCCTGCTTGGCTGGAGCAGACAGCTTCCAAGGCTAGCTGGCCCACCCTGTGGGGGGAGAAGGGGGAAGGGGAGGCTATGGGGAAGGAGCAAATTATGCTGGTATGCTAGGGGACTATGAGTTAACTTGAATATGGAGGGGATATGGGACAGAAGTTCAATATACTGATTTAACCTAAATCAGTTAAGTCTGATACTACATCTATCCAGGTTTATCTTAAACCAGTTTCAGCCATTTTGAAAGCAGTTTATGTGCACTGAACTTCTGTTGGGTTACAGATTTGAACCGGTTTCCAATCACTTATACCAGTTTACGTGTAACTTCTGTCCCTAGCCCAAAAGAATAACTTCTATTACTGGAATTGGCTTTTGTCTTGCCATTTTTAGCACAATTATTCTGAAATAACCTGGTCTTGCTTTCTGATAAATCCAACATTGTAAATGTTCTGTATACATTGGTTGCACAATATACTTCTGCTTCATAAGGTTGTTTATGCTGTATATGTCTCATCTGCACTACTTTTTCAGATGTTCACCTGTAAAAAAAAAAAGTTAAAAGCTTTAGGACTGAAAGAAATTAGATCCTTGATGAAAGGGACCATGAAACAGTTGCATGTTACAAATACAGATTGAAATTGCATCAGCAGTTTCATGTCACTTAATTCTACTGGTGGCACATCTGAATAGCTAGGAAATGGCTCATTTCTGCATCCTAACTAACAGGAGGTTTTGTTCAGGAATCTGAAGTAAAAAACTGATCTCAGGGAACGAAGAACTAGGCCCTAACCAGCGTTATTTTAACCACTTCTATGTTACTAATCCAAACCGTGAATAATGGCTAAGAATCAAAATGGAGTAATTTTGACTTGGTTATTCCTATACTTATTAGCTATGTTCTCTTTATGCAAAGCAAGGAAGATCACCAAGGAGGATCACTGTTAAATTATCTGGGAAACAGGTTGTGTAAAACAAATATTTTTGGGAATATTCATTATGTTTTTTTAAAGGAGAAAGTTAGCTGAAGAATTTGTCTGAGAAAAAGTCACCTAAACGCGCACAGCCAGAATGCAGAGGCTGATGAAACACCTGACTCATGTGAAATCACTTCTTTTTGACTCATTTATGTACTCTTGGATGAGTGGGGTGGGGAGGAGGAGGAATGGAAAGAAATCAGCATCCTTATCTTGTCATACACAGGGGAGACGTTCACAAAGCCCTACGCTGAGCGGTTAATTTTCTGCTGTGCACCAATACAACTAAAATCACGGTGCCTGACAGTGATAGAGAGCAATCCTCTATCTAAGACTAAAATGGCTGATCCAGACAGCAATTTCTGACCAAAAAAACCAAGCAAAACCAATTGATGAAATGCAATTTCTTCCAAGGGGCATTTCCATTCTTCCGCACCCGGCTCCTCGCTTTGTTTGGCCGGGCAACAATGCGCTGGCAGCTCTGCCATCGCCAGGTCCTGCATCCCACCCCCCCAAGACAAACCTAGCAGAGAAAACCAAAACCCGCCTGCCTGGCTGGTATCACACTTAGCAGCTCACAAAGGAATGCCCTGAAGATGGATGTTGGCATTAAGGAGCATGATCAAGGGAAGTCAAAAAGCAGAACACAAAAAATAAAACGGGAAGCATGAATCTCCCCCTCTGGGCTGTGGTGCAATGCCTGTGGAGGGAAGGGGGTCCTCTTTAAAAAGATGGCGGGGGGGAAATAAAAGCCTCGAGGGAAGAAGATGAAGGTTGAGGAGAGGTCCTCATTAACATACCCACCCAAACATGGCTGACATCACAGTGCACCAGCCGGCAGCCCGCCCGGGGCTGCTCCTACCAGACTGGCGGTGGGGCGCGGGGAGAGGGAGGGGGCCCGTGTCATTGGGCCCGGGCCAGAGACAGCAGCGAGGAGGGAGCACCTACCCCTCCCCTGCCTCTCCGTCCCACCTCGGAGCCCGCAGCTCCCTCCCTCGGCCCCGGGGCCAGGCAGCCTGACGCGCCCGACCTGGCGCGGGAGCGGCGCCCCCTGCCCCCAGCACGGCGATGCCTCGCGCCTCCCGCACCCCCGGCCGCCGCGAGCCAAGATGGCTTGGGCATCCACTCATATCATATACGTACATGCACATGCACGCACAGACACACGCACACACTCACATAGACACGTACAGATACATACGCACCCACGCGCATACACACACACATACACTTAGGCACATGCACACGCTCGTCCACATATACACGGACACACGCGCACACCCTCCCTCACGTATACACAGACACAGGCACACGCAAACCTGTATCTACACACAGAGCGGCACCCATATACATCTGCACATGCACACACTCACATAGACACACGCACGCACATGCAGATACACACACACCCACGCGCATACACACACACATGCACGCGTATACTAACTCACATGCACACGCTCACCCACACAGAGACACACGCACATATCCATCGGCACATGCACACACATACATACACACGCGCACGCGGGGGTAAGAGCCAAGCTCCCCCCCACCTCCCCCGCCCCCATTCA
>NW_005842117.1:203235-209339 GCF_000455745.1 Alligator sinensis | reverse complement strand
GGCGTGTGGGGCTTGGCCCGGCGTCCTCGGAGTGAATGAATGAGCGAGCGAGTGTGCGGGTGTGTGTGTGTGCGGGTGTGCGCGGGCGAGAGGCGGACAGCGGGAGAGGGATGATGGAGACGCACATGTGCCCGGCCCTCCCTTTGCAGCGCCTGTTTAAAGACTAGCACAAGGCGAGAGGGGCGGGAGGGGGAGGGGAGCAGGGCTGAGCGGAGCCGGGGGAGCCGCACCTCCCTGACGCAGAGAGGCTGCAACACCCGCCTGCAGCAGCGGCACCAGAGGCTGAGGGCGCGGCGGGGAGAGGCGGGGGAGGCCGGCAGCGCCGCTGGGGACTCTGGTGCTCCCCGGGGAAGTCTCTGCTCCGGTCTGCAGCCCCCTGCCCGAGCCAGCCCCACCCTTGCTCCGCGCTGGAGCGGGGATGCTGCAGCGCACTCCGCCCTGCCACATGGTGTCTTTCTCTCGGGTTACTGCCCTGCCCTTGGCCTAGTGCCCACAGTGTGGCTGGGCTGAGAGTGAACGGGGTGCTAGGTGTGAGGACCGATAGAAAGAGGGGAGATGGCAGAAAAGGCACTTGGAGAGACCCGGACCTTATCGGAGAGGGCAGGGAGGTGATGCTGGGGTGGGTGAGCAGTGGGGCTGGGGAACGAGGAAAGAGATAGTAGAGGGGTGGGGGGGGCATAGAAATAGTGGAAATGGTAGGGGAGTTGATTTGGAGAAGCAGTGAAGTGCCTGGAGGTGAGATTATCCTGAGGCAAATAAACCTGGAAACAAGCAGAATTCCAGGAGTGACAAAGCACCGACTCCAGCCGCCATGCCGCCCCCGGGTGTGTGAAAGCTTGCAGCCCTCCATGCCCCTTCATCATTAGATACCTAACTAAACACCGTAAAGCAGGGCGTCTCAACCTCGGCTCCATGAGATCCTTTTAAGGGTGCTGCAGGGTACCGTGCAATATTAGCACTGGTAGGTGTACAGACACCAATGCAGGATTCACAAGAGAAACCCCAAGGTTTCAATTAGCATCCAGAACATGCTGCCCTGTTGTGGTCTTTCTGAGTTCTTTGGGACAGAAGAATTGCTTGATTATTTTTCTGTAGCCAAGGAACGAGCAAAGGCTAAGAGCCGACATTTTTTTTTGAGGGGTGCTCGAGTCTAAAACGATTGAGAAGGACTGTCATAAAGGCAATATACCTGAAAATAAAGCCCTAGACTGCAAAGAGCTGCTTAACACAACTCAACTCCCCTCAAAATATCCCCACAATCAAAGAAAGAGGACTTTTCCCAAGACACACCCCATCCAGGACAAATGACTTCACCCCCCACCACCACCTCCCGAACAATCTGTTCCCAATAAGGGAGTGTTATTCCTCTCTCCAAAACTTTCCTATACATGCCCCAACTGGATCCGGAAAGTGAGTCCCTCCTCCAGAATCTCCCTCTGTACATCCAGCCTGCGGAAGAGAAAATTGCTGGCCGTGCCCTGAGAACATTATATACAAACACCTGGAAGACAAGGAGCTGCCACCTTCCAAAGCATCTTCCTCCACATCAGAATAGGGCTCTGCCCCCTAACTAGTCGCAGTTCCCAAGAAGTGGCCTGCCCCCATGATCTGTGTCTCCTAAATATACATGCAACCCAGGAAGAAGGTGACCCCACCCTCCTGACTGACAGTACAGCAACCATTTCCAATGGCTGACTTCTCATGTGCCTGGGATGCATCTGAAAAGTCCAGACATGTAGCAGGGAAGAAGCAACAGCATGGTGATGCAGCTGTGACTTGAAGACGTACTCTGAGCATAGAACGTGGCATGATCCACAGACCAGCTATGGACCAGTTACCATGGCCTCACACAGCAAAATAATAATAATCATAAGGAAAAGGATATGTTCCCCCTTTTCCCCCCTCTCTCTTCTTGAACACAACCACTTTCCAAGCTTGTATTAGATTTATTTTGAAAATACATATATAGGTTCTGAATAGAAAAAAGGAGGTCTTTAGGAAAGAATGCAAGGTAAAAGAACGTGTTCAAAGACATAGTAGTAAATCAAGCCAAGGCAATAAAGATATTTTGTCAAGGTATATAGAATAAAATGGTAAACTGGAATGAGAAATTAAGTTAGTTTTCATCTTAGAGAGAGAGAGAGAAGAGAGAGAGAAAGTATATATATATATTTCTCTGTTAGTCTGTGTATACCAGTAATTATTGTACAACTGAAATCTAGGACATACAAAATACAAGTAAAACATTTTAATAACATTTTTACAGTGCAAAGGCCAAACCAATATTTTCTTTACAGAGGGCACATCTACAAATGTGCATTTACTGCACAGTAACTGAAATTACTGCGCAGTGTGGGCATATGTCTACACATGCACGCCCATTACTGCACAGTAAATATGGCAACTTATGCTAACTTGAGGATAAATTTGATACCTGCATCATGTTAGTTACTGCACAGTAATGCAGGTATAGACACCTTACTGCACAGTAACACTGTGTGTGTGAACTGACTTGGGACTAACTTTAGTTCCAATTCAGTCCGCACACAGTGTTAATGCACTTTAATGCCTGCATGTGTAGTTGCCAACCTACTCCAACTTACTGCACAGTAATTTACTGCTCAGTAAATTTAAGATGGCATAAATGCATGTGTAGTTATGCCCAGAAAGTGGTCAAATTAATCTCCCTTTGCTAATGTACATTCCCTTGTAGTTTGTGAAGTATTGTTTGCTTAAACTACTTCAAGGTAAACTTACATTCATTTTTTTACTTCACTTTTCATGAAAGACTTGTGAAAATGTTGTCTATTCTTTGATATTGTCAATGTTCCAGTAGTGCAACAATGGGTGGGTGATGGGGGCATGAGCACTAAGCACCAGTGACATAGCAAGGGGGGCAAGCAGGGCAAGCACCCCAGGTGCCAAAGCAAAGGGGCACCAACAAGCACTACCCAGCTGGGGCAGGGCACAGGACACAGCCACAAGCGGCTCATTTGGAGGGGTGTGGGGATAGGGGAAGGGTGGCTCCCACAGCTGCGTACACTCCCGAGAAAGCATGGGGGGGTGTGGCCCCCACATCTGTGCATGGGGCAAGGGTGGGCTGCTGCTGTGGGCTTTGCCCCAGGCACCAAACTTTGTTGTTATGGCACTGCTGGGCACTGCTGAAGTGGGGGTGCCAGAATGGCGCTGGAGTGGGGCACACACCCTTTCACAGCCTGCAACTTCTCAGATCAAGCTCTGGCTCTGGCAGTGGCGAGTAGAGAGAAGCAGCAACACCTTACTTGGCAGAAGCAAACCAAGGTTTGCGCCTGCAGAGTAGAGAAGGGGAATGTTACCCTCTTTTCACTGCCAAAAACTTCTGTGTTTTTCAGCTACTCTGGGTGCTCCTCCACTTTGCACCACAACTTTCTCTGCCTTCCCCACTTCTAGAGTTTTAGTTAGTGCCAGAACCTACAGTCAGAGCAGTGAAAAGGCAGAGTGCAAGAAGCACAGTACTGCCCAAGGGTGCAGTATTAACTGGTTACACTTGTGCCCAGTCCCTTATCATTGAAGGTTTTTCACAAACCGTATCTGATTTAACTTTCAAATGACGCAAATGTTCTGTTTTACAACTCATGATCAAACCTTATGTTAAATTCAATAAAAGCAAGTCAGGTATCTGCAAATGTGCTAGCTTCTTGTCTCCTCTGTTAAATTTTAGCTTGATGTTAATATATCTAATAATGGCTCTGTCCCAAACTCTATAGTACCATGTACGTATTAACAAAAGGGAGGGTTTCTTTTCATAATCCCTGGATAATAAGAGTTATATTAGTAGTGTCATAACCCAAGGGTATGATTTTGTGTGCGCTTCGGCACTAGAATTATCCCCGCCAAATTACAGCTTCGTTGCATGGTAGAGTTTTCTGCTGCAGAGGAGAACCCCGGTGCAAGGAAGAGTTTCCTGCCTATTTGGAGCTTGCTTTGCAGAGTGCATTGCTCAAGTTGCAAGAGAAATGCACGGTGCAAAGGAGTTCCCGCCACCCGCATGCAAATTGGTTCCCCGCTATTGGCTAGTTCTAAATTATTCCCATGTGGCGGCTAACGATTGGCCTGTTAGCTGTATAAGAGGCTTGAGCGGTTTCCGCCCAAGCCGAAGAGGATTCCACATCCATCTTGTGGGGACTCTGGGTACACGGCAGGGTAATAGAGACCCTGTGTGAGATTCAGAGGAGCTTGGTGACCTGATCCATCGCCCACCTCTTCCCGTCTTCGAGCGACAAATTTTATAAGACGTATTTACAAAGCTCCTATTTCGGTGGCGCGCTTGTCCAGAGCATCCGGAGCTCTGTTTCTGTGGAGCCTAGCAAACTCCACATGACCGTTCGTGTTGTTTTTGTCTGTAACCACAACTCAAGCAAGTTTTCCAGCCTGCACCGCAACCATCTCCGGTGTAAGTTAACAATCTTTAAATCTACCGCTACGAGTCTGTGCCTAATTCTAACTTGACGCGCGCCCTCTCCAACCCCACGTGCCTGGGCTGCTGGCCACAGCCCACGCAGAGCACGAAAAAGGGCCCGGGTCACGCCCAGCCCGCACAAATAGCTAGTGCAGGGGCGGGCAAAATGTGGCCTGCGGGCCAGATGCAGCCCACCAAGCCACTCTATCCACCCCGTGGGACCCCTAAAAAATTTAGAGAATTAACATTTATCTGCCCTGGGCTGCCTGTCATGCGGCCCTTGATGGCTTGCCAAAACTCAGTAAGTGGCCCTCCGCCTAAAATAATTGCAAGCCCCTGAGCTAGTGGGTCTTTTAAAGACTATATCTTAGATCTATAATCCTGTCCTCAACAATCTTGTGCCTCTAGGTAACTCCATCAGATGTGAATAAATCTTGCTATATTTTTTGTCCCCTTCAAAACTGGTCACTAGATGCTTAAATCTTGCTGAACTAAGATACCATTCATGTACTTTCTCTAAATTGTTTCTTGTTATAGAGCTGATCCAAAATACCATGTTGATAATCATTCTTTAATAATATATTTTTCTCAGTCTTTGAAGAAACTAGCATTCTGCTTTATGCCTTATTGATTTTGCATGGAAGACATGAAACAGCACACTTTTTTAGTCCAGCTTTCCTATACTTAATTAACTTTATATTAAAGTTGTGTATATTAGGTTTATTATAGCTGTATTCACTAATCCTTCAACAAATTGCACTTTAGCAATTATTGTTTAAAATTACAAAGGATAAGTATCTCAAGCTCTTAACCGGTATGGGAAATAAGGTTCCATCTTTGGGTTTTTTTATAACCAATACAATAATAATTTAGTGTTCTTTATCTCTGTACCATACTAATGATGCAAAATCATGTTTTTTTAATACTGTGTTTCCCTTGATTAAAATAAACAAATATTTATGCTGGGTTTATAACCTGTAACCAATCCTTTAGCAGGTAGGTCATGCCTGACTAATCTAGTCTCTTTTTATGACCGGGTTACAAAACGCCTGGACGCAGGAGTAGGGGTTGATGTCGTATACTTAGACTTCAGGAAGGCCTTCGATACAGTATCCCACACCATACTGGTAAACAAGTTAAGAGGCTGTGACTTGGACGACTACACAGTCCGGTGGGTGGCGAATTGGCTAAAAGGTTGCACCCAGAGAGCCGTAGTGGATGGGGCGGTATTGACCTGGAAGGGTGTGGGCAGTGGGGTCCCGCAGGACTCGGTCCTTGGACCGATATTCTTCAATATCTTCATCAGCGACTTGGACGAGGGAGTGAAGTGTACTCTGTCCAAGTCTGCGGATGACACAAAACTGTGGGGAGAAGTGGGCACACCAGAGGGCAGGGAACAACTACAAGCGGGCCTGGACAGTTTGGACATATGGGCGGAAAAACAGAATGCAATTCAACAAGGAGAAATGCAAAGTGCTGCACCTAGGGAGGAAAAATGTCCAGCATACCTACTGCCTAGGGAATGACCTGCTTGGTGGAATGGAAGCAGAAAGGGATCTTGGAGTCCTAGTGGATTCCAAGATGAACATGAGTCGGCAGTGTGACGAAGCCATCAGAAAAGCTAATGGCACTTTATCGTGCATCAGCAGATGCATGACAAACAGAT
>NW_005842117.1:193343-202979 GCF_000455745.1 Alligator sinensis | reverse complement strand
CCTTGAGGGTCTTAAAGAGAAGGCTGGATAGGCATCTGGCTGGGCTCATCTGACCCCAGTGCTCTTTCCTGCCTAAGCAGGGGGTCGGACTCGATGATCTATTGAGGTCCCTTCCGACCCTAGCATCTATGAATCTATTAATCTATGTAAGCATTGAGCTAAGGTCTCCAATTGTAGTTAACACAACTGTGTAAGGGTGACTTATAGAAGATGCTGACAGAACTACTCACTGGCTGGACTATTAATAGAGTTGTACTTCTAAGTCAAGGCTCCATCAGAGAGATTTGAAGACAGGAGGGATATGTATGAGTGGAAAGCAAAAAGTGTAAATTGTATGGACTTCAATAGGGGGATTGAATTCCATAGAACAATAGGCGATACATGACATACTATCAGAGTATGTAATGCACAGCTAGAATAAATGAATGTGAAGTGTTTAGGTATAAACTATTATAAGTACCAGATAAATCATGTTTCTACTCCCACCCAACTCATTTGAAAGTAGTCTTAATCACTAGTCATCTACATGGATTTTTTAATTTTTTAATAATTATTATAGATTTTTATTGATGTAAGCATATAAGAAACTGGCCTTGCATAGAGTAAAAAGTACTTGTACCCATCTAGTTCTACTGAATGATTAGAACTATACTTAATATGGTATTGTGTTATTTATAAATTACCTTCATCTTACACTATTCATATTGATTAATTTCATGGCCTGCTGAGCAGTAATAGAGGAAAGATAAGCATGCACTTCTGTAGTAGGGATGAGGTAGACAGGCATGTTGTCAAGATATTACAAATACAGATGATTTGGAATACACTGGTATGTTTACATGAAAAGGACTATGGGGATTTGCCATTGCTATTAATTCAGAACCTCCCTTATAACATATTCTGGGATATCAACTTTTGAAAGACAGAATGAGTTAAGAATGATAGTAAGAGTTAAGAAATCTACTAAGGTACAGTGCCTAGAAAGAATTAGGCCATGCCAAATATTGGACAGTCACAGCACAGAAAAAAATTGCCAGGAAAGGATAAAATATGTTTAATGTACTGGATGTTGGAGCTTACAACAGCTTTGTAGGACTTAACAGCCTCATCTTCTCTCTACTGTTGATGTAGTCTCTTGGCCTAATGATTCTAAACCACTCATAGATTACATTTCACAAGTTATAGAATTTGTTTTCAAGTATAAGCCTATTCTGATAACAGTAGAGAGAACTAGAAGATTTTTTTTTCTGATAGGAGAAGAAGGGTTATAGATCCTTCACAATACACAGCTATGTCTATTTTGTTACATCTTTTCAGAGAATTTTGTAATGATTACTTCTTTAAATTCAAAAACTGAACAGAAGAGGCTTGATTAAAAGTCTAACAAAAAAGAACAACTTAAAACATTTTATGTGAACTATATCTGAGTAAACCTAAATGACTCATACATGCAAAAATGATTCTATTTCTTTTTTGATATATTAGTGCAGTGCTTAAGTGTTTGGCTATAGCACTAAAGCCATGCGTTCCAACACTTGCTTTCTTCTGCTGAAGGCTGCACCCAGTTGACTTGATATAAATGTGTACCTGCTCATGCAGAGCTGGGGAATCAAAGACAGTCAGTGCTGCTGGACTCATCAGTTTGTGCATTGTTGGCTAGCAAAACTGAGTGGCTAAATATGCTAAACCTATGGTCTTGCTAGCCTCAGGCAGAACTATAACTTCATGCTGACCACTGGAAAGACAGTCTTCTATGAAGTGATTCCTGGTCTAGTTTCTTAATTTCTCTCTTTCATCTATCCTATTGACATAGTTCTCAACAAGCCTTGCTTCCCATACCTTCTTCTTTGGTGGTACAAGAGTCATTTAGGAACATGTTTATTTGTAATAAAGCTACACATAGAAAAAATAGCATGCAGTTCTGTAAGTTGACTAGGATCATAATGTCATAGTATCATAGTACTTAGGGTTGGAAGGGACCTAAACAGATCATCAGGTCCAACCCCTGCCCCAGGCAGAAATGGGTGCCAGGGTCATATCACCCCAGCCAAATATTTGTCCAATACCTGCCAAATATCTGTCCAGCCCCAGATGAATGGTTGTTATTAGGCCTGTGTAAATAGGGAAGAATTTGATTTGGATTTGGCCAATTCGGAGGACAGTGATTTGATTCAGTGATTCGAATCACTGTCCCAATTCGATTTGGCCAAATCAGAATCGGAGATTCGGCACTGATTCAGCACTGATTTGGTTCGGCCGGAGAGAGGCAGGCACAGCTGGGCAACTGCAGGTTCTCCCCCAGCTTCTCCGGCTGTGCCTGCCTCTAAGGGTGACTTATAGAAGATGCTGACAGAACTACTCACTGGCTGGACTATTAATAGAGTTGTACTTCTAAGTCAAGGCTCCATCAGAGAGATTTGAAGACAGGAGGGATATGTATGAGTGGAAAGCAAAAAGTGTAAATTGTATGGACTTCAATAGGGGGATTGAATTCCATAGAACAATAGGCGATACATGACATACTATCAGAGTATGTAATGCACAGCTAGAATAAATGAATGTGAAGTGTTTAGGTATAAACTATTATAAGTACCAGATAAATCATGTTTCTACTCCCACCCAACTCATTTGAAAGTAGTCTTAATCACTAGTCATCTACATGGATTTTTTAATTTTTTAATAATTATTATAGATTTTTATTGATGTAAGCATATAAGAAACTGGCCTTGCATAGAGTAAAAAGTACTTGTACCCATCTAGTTCTACTGAATGATTAGAACTATACTTAATATGGTATTGTGTTATTTATAAATTACCTTCATCTTACACTATTCATATTGATTAATTTCATGGCCTGCTGAGCAGTAATAGAGGAAAGATAAGCATGCACTTCTGTAGTAGGGATGAGGTAGACAGGCATGTTGTCAAGATATTACAAATACAGATGATTTGGAATACACTGGTATGTTTACATGAAAAGGACTATGGGGATTTGCCATTGCTATTAATTCAGAACCTCCCTTATAACATATTCTGGGATATCAACTTTTGAAAGACAGAATGAGTTAAGAATGATAGTAAGAGTTAAGAAATCTACTAAGGTACAGTGCCTAGAAAGAATTAGGCCATGCCAAATATTGGACAGTCACAGCACAGAAAAAAATTGCCAGGAAAGGATAAAATATGTTTAATGTACTGGATGTTGGAGCTTACAACAGCTTTGTAGGACTTAACAGCCTCATCTTCTCTCTACTGTTGATGTAGTCTCTTGGCCTAATGATTCTAAACCACTCATAGATTACATTTCACAAGTTATAGAATTTGTTTTCAAGTATAAGCCTATTCTGATAACAGTAGAGAGAACTAGAAGATTTTTTTTTCTGATAGGAGAAGAAGGGTTATAGATCCTTCACAATACACAGCTATGTCTATTTTGTTACATCTTTTCAGAGAATTTTGTAATGATTACTTCTTTAAATTCAAAAACTGAACAGAAGAGGCTTGATTAAAAGTCTAACAAAAAAGAACAACTTAAAACATTTTATGTGAACTATATCTGAGTAAACCTAAATGACTCATACATGCAAAAATGATTCTATTTCTTTTTTGATATATTAGTGCAGTGCTTAAGTGTTTGGCTATAGCACTAAAGCCATGCGTTCCAACACTTGCTTTCTTCTGCTGAAGGCTGCACCCAGTTGACTTGATATAAATGTGTACCTGCTCATGCAGAGCTGGGGAATCAAAGACAGTCAGTGCTGCTGGACTCATCAGTTTGTGCATTGTTGGCTAGCAAAACTGAGTGGCTAAATATGCTAAACCTATGGTCTTGCTAGCCTCAGGCAGAACTATAACTTCATGCTGACCACTGGAAAGACAGTCTTCTATGAAGTGATTCCTGGTCTAGTTTCTTAATTTCTCTCTTTCATCTATCCTATTGACATAGTTCTCAACAAGCCTTGCTTCCCATACCTTCTTCTTTGGTGGTACAAGAGTCATTTAGGAACATGTTTATTTGTAATAAAGCTACACATAGAAAAAATAGCATGCAGTTCTGTAAGTTGACTAGGATCATAATGTCATAGTATCATAGTACTTAGGGTTGGAAGGGACCTAAACAGATCATCAGGTCCAACCCCTGCCCCAGGCAGAAATGGGTGCCAGGGTCATATCACCCCAGCCAAATATTTGTCCAATACCTGCCAAATATCTGTCCAGCCCCAGATGAATGGTTGTTATTAGGCCTGTGTAAATAGGGAAGAATTTGATTTGGATTTGGCCAATTCGGAGGACAGTGATTTGATTCAGTGATTCGAATCACTGTCCCAATTCGATTTGGCCAAATCAGAATCGGAGATGCGGCACTGATTCAGCACTGATTTGGTTCGGCCGGAGAGAGGCAGGCACAGCTGGGCAACTGCAGGTTCTCCCCCAGCTTCTCCAGCTGTGCCTGCCTCTCTCTGGGTGGGGGGAGCTGCAGAAGAAGCCCCCATGGCTCTCCTGCCCAGCACCATCCCCCGCCCAGCCCAGTGGGCGTAGGGGGGGTGCAATAAAGGCTCACATAGCCCCCTCGCCCAGCACTACCATGCTCACATCAGTGCTGGGAGTAGGGGTTCTGCCCTGTCGCCGAATGCGAGCACGGCAGTGCTGGGAGCGGGCAGTATGCTCTGCTGCCACTTGCCTGCTTCTGCCTAGAGCAAGCCGTGCCTGCACCCCCCCCACAACACCCCAGCTGGGCAAGCGGCAGCAGTGCATAACCCCCGCTCCCAGCGCTGCCACACCTGCATGCCGCACCTCCCTGCTCCCCTCCCTGAGTAATACGTTCCCGTGCCCCAATTGGGCAGCTTTTCCCAGTCCCAGCCCCAATCCCGCCCTCCCCCATGCCCCTTCCCTCCCTCAACTCCAACAGACTTACAAGATGGAGGCAGCTGTGTCAGCTGCCTGTTTAGTCTATGGCCGAATTTCCGAAGTGGCCGAATCTTTTCTGAAGCTTTTCTGAATTATTTCAGATGCTTCAAATCAATTTGGAGCTTTTAATTGGTCTCCTGATTTGATTTGGATTCAGAGATTTGGTCCCTGAATTGGCCCAATCTCGTCCAAATCAAATTGGCTACTGAAGCTTCGCACAGCCCTAGTTGTTATATCAGGGAGCAGGGATATTTAAGGAGGGATAGAAGATTATGATCTGACACATACTCCTGAGTTAAACGGAAAAGACTGCAGAGTACAGCATTAAATGTAGCATTGAAATGGAAGTTATAAATTGCTGGTTTCAAAATTGCCTCACACCACTTACCCCTTCCCTCTCAGACTGTTTTAAAGACACAGTCAATGATAGATTATTTTTTATGACAGCAATGAATAAATAACACAATATAATATATTTGACCACAAGCTATCCACAGGAAAAATTTGAATACATTTAGGAAAGTAAAATCCTGTTTAAAAAAAAGAAAAAAGTGTGTGACTGAGCGTTGTAGGTGTCTAGATTCTGGCCCGCCACTAGAAGGATACACTAAAGCAAGAAAATGATTACTTCAAAACAGTTTACTTAATTGTAGTGATAGTTTTTTTTAAATGCATTCTTTTGCACCAGAATGTAATGTAGATTTTTTATCATAGTGGTAGATTTCCAAAAGATTTTACAAAATGTAATGACTAAATATACATCTAACATTGTAATAGGCACTATTAAGTTTGGCCTATTAATTAAATTAGTTTCTATATTGAGTTTATATGCCTGTGTGGGTGTCATATATACATACACACACAAACACACACACACACACACACACACACACACACACATATGTACACATACATACATACACATACATACATGCATATATAAAATCATATAAGAATCATGTAAATTTTAACAATTAAGCACAATAAAGAATTGATCTAACATGAAGAGCAAACTATTAACTATAAACATCAAAATCCAGATACTGCTCACCACCCACCCATGGCCCCATCCCATTTTTCTGGTTCAATGCACCCTGCCCACGGGGGTACCAGCCAATTTCCATGTAGACCCCACCCGCCTACTCCATCCAGTGCCCCTGGGGCTGGGGCCAGCAGTGGCAAAGACACTAGCAGCAGCAGCAGCAGAAAGGAGCTGCTACTGCAGGGCCTGCCAGAAAACAAAGTCTAACCACCATGCTGTCCCCACCCCATCATGCACCCAGGGGCAATGGGATAAGCCACTTGTGCCATGGATCCAGCTCATAGGCTGTTTCTTGTCTACTCCTGGTTTAGAACATATTAAGGCAATCTAGTGTGAAAATTCCCACTGACTTCAGATAAGCCTTGATTTCATTCCCAATATTTAATCTGATACATTCCTTTGAAGTTTCCTTTGTGTTTCACTAAGAATTCTCCAAAACAACTTTTTGAGTTAGGAGCCTCAATGAAGTCTCAAAGCAAAGGCTGCAAATCAATCTTATGGAAGAGCATTACACTGGTGGCTCTTTTAATCATCCTGTGATCAACCGCCTCACGCAGTTCTTACCCCTCTCGTTTCCAAAAATTAAGCCCCCATTTTATAGAAGAAACTGTAAGTGCATGATGCAATATTTTTCTACTATTGGATTACACCATTTCCATTATTCCAGTCTTCATGGTCATACATTTGTTTTTGTGTGATATTCCAATCCTGTTCTGTGTTCAGAAAACCTTGCAACTTTGTCTCATAGATTTCATTAGCACCAAGGTCATTTTGCACCAAGGGCATTAATGAAATCATTAAATATGACAGGTCCCAGAGTAAATCCTTGAGTAACTGAACAAGTAGCTTCCCTTCTGGCCAACAAATACCCTTTCAGCACAATCTCTTATGCCAATTATGTACCTATCTTACAATTAAATTATAGCTGTTACATGATAAGCTGAAAGACAATGGCAGCTACATAGGTATATAATTGTTGTAAACTGGTGCAATTGAAACCATGTAGTTAGTCATGCAGTCAGTCACATAGCCTATGTTAGCACAGATTAAAATATCTGTAAAATTTCCATGGGATACTATGGGAAGAAGAACGAGTGGATCCTGTGGGGGTGCAGTGATGCAGCTGCATTGCCCCCCACCCTTTTGCCCCCTTTAATTCCTGCTTCACCCAAACATTAAAACCAACTGCCTGGGAGGGACAGCAGTATTTCTATTCAGGCAGTGCTGACAGTCAATTTACTTCATGGCTAATTATCATCTCCCTTATACCTGCTAACTTCTCTCTACTCTACAGGTGTTAACAACCCTCTATCCTTTATAAAGATCTTGATGTTCCACTATTCAAGCTATCCTTTCTTCTGCAATTTTGTTGTCTGTAGAAGAGAGATATATCCAGGAATGGCTATTTCACAGCCCTATAGACTGTTTTAGCTCTAATTAAAAGCTCTAACTAAAAACTTTAATGTAATATTAACTTAGGTGTAGAAATGAATGACAATGGAGTACTGGAGGCACTGCCGAGATGTCCAGGAAAGCTAGATTTTGTTTTATGAATCTGAAAAAGAGACCTAATAATCGGTACAGGTCTAATAACACAATACTTTAGGACTATTTTGACTATTTTTGCCTACTTCATTGTGGGGGTTTTTAAAACCTTTACATGTAATATAGCAAATTAGTATATATTCCAATAATTATATTTGTTTTTTCCTTTGATCTTCTGAATAATATCATGCTAGCCCCCCCTAGCATATCAGCAAAGCTTCTATAGTTTCATAGTTGGTAAGGTTGGAAGGGACCTGAGCAGATCATCAAGTCCGACCCCCTGCCATGGGCAGGAAAGAATGCTGGGGTCAAAACCCTGGCTAGGTGATTATCTAGCTCCTTTTGAAGATCCCCAGGGTAGGAGCGAGCACCGCTTCCCTTGGAAGTTGGTTCCAAACCCTAGCTCCCTACTCTGAAGTAGTGCTTCCTGATATCTAGCCTGAATCTACTCTCAGTCATCTTATGGATGTTATTCCTTGTTGCTTCCAATAGTGCTCCGGGGAACAGGGACTCTCCCATTCCCTGCTGGTCTCCTCTGGACCCTCTCGATGCTGGCCACATCCCTTCTGAAGTACAGTGCCCAGAACTGGACACAGTACTCCAACTGCAGCCTGACCAGTACTCCAACTGTGACCTCCAACTGCGGTCACATAGAGGGAGAGGATCACCTCCTTGGGCCTGCTCGTGATGCATCTATGGATGCATGACAAGGTGCGATTAGCCTTCCTGACCACATCCTCACATTGGCAGCCCATGTTCATCTTGGAATCAATAATGACTCCAAGATCCTTTTCTGCCTCTGTGCTGATGAGAAGTAAGTTCCCCAGCCTGTAGGTATGCTGCTGGTTCTTCCTCCCCAGGTGCAATACCTTGCACTTGTCAGTATTGAAACCCATCCTGTTCTCATCCGCCCACCCCGTAACCTGTCCAGATCTAATTGCAGCCTGTCCCTCTCCTCTAGCGTGCCCACTTCTCCCCACATCTTAGCGTCATCCGTGAATTTGAACAAGGTACTTTTCACCCCCTCATCCAAGTCGCTGATGAAGATGTTGAACACTGTGAGCCTGAGAACCGAGCCCTGGGGGACCCCACTGCCCACATCCCTCCAGGTCGAAAATGACCTGTCTACCACCACTCCCTGAGTGCAGCCCTCCAGCCAATTTGCAACCCATCTGACTGTGTAGGCATCAACACCACAGTCACCTAATTTTTTAATGAGAATAGAGTGAGAGACAGTATCGAAGGCCTTCCTAAAGTCCAGAAAGACTATGTCCACCGTGACACCTGTGTCCAAAGATTTTGTGACCTGGTTGTAGAAGGCCACCAGATTGGTCTGACAGGACCTGCCTCTAATGAAACCATGTTGGTTGCCCCTAAGCATAATATCCCCTGCTGGTCCTTCGCAGATGTGCTCCTAGATAATTTTCTCAAAGATCTTCTTCCTCAGGGCCGAGGTAAGACTAAAGGACCTATAGTTTTCTGGGTCCCCCTTCCTCCCTTTTTTTGAAAATGAGGACCACATTGGCCCTTTTCCAGTCCTCTGGCACCTTGCCAGAGCACCATGAGTGCTCGTAAAGCTGTGTCAGGGTTCCTGCAATGACCTCTGCTAATTCCCTCAGCACTCTGGGGTGAAGATCGTCAGGACCTGCTGATTTGAACACGTCTAGACCCTGACTTGACGTGACGTGACGTCTAGTCCCTGACCAGAAGTTCCCTGACTTAGTCCTCATTGACCCTGGGCCTGGCTGCGCCTCCCCTGCATCTGTCGGGGATCCCGGTGGGGGGGACGACCTGGTCCCTGCTCAGAAAAATGGAGGCAAAGAAATTGTTAAAGTGGTTAGCTTTGTCATCTGGTGTGACCACCAGATTTCCTAGCATGTCCTGCAGAGGCCCCACGTTACCCTCTACCTTCTTTTTACCTCCTATGTATTTAAAAAAGGACTTCTTGTTATCTTTGACCTGGGTCACTAGTCCCAGTTCCATCTCCACCTTAGCCTTCCTAACAGCCCCCCTACAATCTCGAGCAATGGAAGTATAATCCTCCTTGGTGATGGCCCCTCCCTTCCATTGGGTGTACGCCTCTTTTTTAGCTTTGAGATGTTCCTGGATGCTTTTGGTGAGCCATGGGGGCTTTTGAGCAC
>NW_005842117.1:148412-193333 GCF_000455745.1 Alligator sinensis | reverse complement strand
CTTTCCCCCTTTGATCCACATTGGGATTGTCATCCTTTGGGCTTGGAGGATCGTCTTCTTAAGGAACGACCACCCTTCTTCGACTTCCAGCTCCCCTCCCCTCCAGGACCTCACTGCCTCCCTGACTAGTCTCCTTACCTCATTGAAATCCGCCCTTTGAAGTCCAGGGCTGCTACCTTGCTGCAGGCCTTTGACATCCTGCGCTGGATGGCTAATTCCAGTAGGTGATGATCGCTATAGCCCAGGTTGTTGAGAACCCGCAGTCCCCTCACCAGGTCGTCGCCTGTGGCCAGGACCAGGTCCAGCAAGGCATTTCCCCTGGTGGGACTGTGCACCTCCTGGGTTAGATGGAGGTCCTGTAACTCAGCTAGGAACCTACGCAAGCAGTCAGACCTGGCTGACTGCTCCTCCCAGCAGATGTCCGGATAGTTTAGGTCACCCATGATGACCACATCCCTTGACTTAACTGCCTCCGTGAGCTGACCTGAGAATTCCTGGTTCAGCCCTTCCCCGTGGTTGGGTGGTCTGTAGTAGACCCCCACCGTTAAGTCCCCGACCCCCAACCCCCTCGTATGCTGACCCAGAGCACTTCAGTCTGCCCTTCCTCTGACCCAGTGCTGTTTGTTGAGGATGTGTATTGCTTTTTGACATAGAGTGCCACACCCCCACCTCTCCTCCCCATTCTATCCCTCCTATACAGCCCATAGCCCTTGATGTTTACCGCCCAGTCATGTGTTGGATCCCACCAAGTTTCAGTGAACCCCACTATGTCTGGGTTTGTGTTAGCTAGCAGGAGAGCAAGTTCCTCCTGCTTTTTCCCCATGCTACAAGCATTAGTGTAGAGGCATTTAAGGCCTCCTGAAGATATATGCACCGCCCCCCTAATCCCAGGACTATCTGGTCTGGGTCCCTGTCTCTTACCTGGGTGCTCGTTGCCTGTCTTGGCTGGGCTGTTCTTGTGGGTGACTCTTGTTTCAGTGTTCCATGACTCCCTCTGTCCTCATCCTCCCCTTCCCCTGATGAGCCTAGTTTAAAGCCCACTGGAGGAGATCAGCCAACCTGAAAGAGAACACACTCTTCCCTTTGGGGGAGAGGTGACGCCCATCCCACCCAAGCATGTCTCTTGTTCTGAAGTATGTGTTGTTCTAGTTTCTCTCTAGTTTCTATTTAACTGGAGACAAATGTGTTGTGTTTTATGCAATGATGTTCCACATCATCTGTACCCCACTTTTCAAAATCCTTGATCCATCTATTGTAAAAAGAAATGTGGAACCCTGCACGTGGTCACTGTATCAGTACTGTAAGGCATTCTTAGATTGTGATGATTTATCATGCAGTGTCCAGTTGCGGGGTGGGGAATATTTAATAGTATTACCAGTTTTTTGCAAGAGTCTATATTATAAGAAGGATCTTTTTCAGCCTGTCCCCCAACTCTGGCTTCTGGCAGGTGGTCTCAGATGGCTCTCTTCCAATTGGCAATAGCCAGCAATAAGGTTGGCATAGATGTCCTGTGACCATCTGATGGTGTCTCATCAGCTTTGAATAGTGGTGGGATATTCTGCAGGCTCTCAGGACAGTCTTGTTGCTTGGGTCTTGTTGCTTGGGTCCCAAAAATATATATATTTTCTTAGCAAACAATTAGGTTTTCTTTCAATTTTTAGGAAGTAACACTGATTATTTTGAAAGGTTTTTTTTTAACTGCATGTCCACAAGCTTGCTTAATCCTTATTTTTCATGAAGAAAGGAAAGCACTACATCTATACACTGGCTAAATATTGTTTGTTTTTGGTATGCTTTAAAAATCTCCTTGATGCTTTAATTTCTATACAGTAAGACAGAGCTTCATTCATTTAACAAAAGAGAGAAATGATCTCATAAATTCAATGAAAATTACAAAAGTTGATGTTGACATATTTTGAAAAGGATTCCCACAGCATATAAGTGCTGTGTATACATTTCAGACAATGGAGATGAAAGTAAAAGTCATAATATTGAAAGATAATTTATATTATTAGTACAAAAATTAGCAGTTTTCAGTAGTCTTCCTTTCATTTGTCTAATATACAAGAAACTACTTCCTACACTGAATTGTTTAAATACTTAAAATTATTTAAATTACATGAAAACATTAACAAGAAGTGTTCCCATTTTCAACTGCTTCTAGTTATTATAGAATTACAGAAAACTGGGACTGAAAGGGGCCTCAGGTGGTCATCTACTCTACCCTCCTACTCAGGCAGTATCAATCTTGACTGGACAAACTGTTAATTTATGCAATTAAAGGGTGAATCTCTGTAGTATCTCTAGAAATCAACAGAACTGAATCTAGCTTTCCCTTTTATGTGTCATTTTGGTTCCAACAACCTTTGGGTCATGAGGAGTTGTTTTCACTCCCTTAATTTGCATACATGTTTTGAATCCTTATTTATATCTGTGAGTCAGAGCTGTAGTTCTACAGTTTAATAACACAGTTTCCTAGATTATTACATTCAGAACTGTATCTGTATCATTTACAGATGCTAGACATTTCTCTTAATATTTGCTTATAAGAAAATCCAAATACTCTTGTGTAAAAATACACGGAAATCAAAATATCCAGTATGTATGTAATTTTTACACTAAAACATGTTCTGCAAGAATATTTTAAATACCTGCAGTAGCCTAACCTGCTTTTTCTTGCTTAAATAAAAGGTTATATGCACCAACCATTTCATAAAACTTTAACAAGAATCTTATAAGATTCTTATAAGACCAAGGCTTTGGGATCAAATCTGACAGTACAATTGAAAAATAACATTTCAAAGTATTGGAAATACAGTAATATGGAATGTTATTTTCAATGAAAAAAGGATCTGCAGACTCTAAGAGTTAGAGAAAGGTCCCATATTAGGGCTGCTTTTCAATGATCTGGAACAAGGGTATCAAACATATGGCCTGTGGGCTCTGGGGAAGAGAAATGGGGTTGAGGCAGGAACTTTTAGGTCTAAATTATTGCTTGGGAAGAGTATGGCTAGTTTCAAATGTTATCCCTTTCCTCAAGTAAGGTCTATGAATCAAAGCAAAAAGAGAGAAACCAGACTTCCTTATATTTTATGCTGTAAATCTGCATTGTGCTGAAACTATTGTACATGTGAAGAAAAGATTCTATTTTTATATATACAAAGAGGCAATTAGTGATGGATTCAAATACATGCAGCCAGAAAGCTGTTCAATTAACATGAACATCTGTTGATTTTCCTGGTTTGTTATCTTTAAAATGCAACAGTCTTATGTGAACATGGTGAATGGGGACCATAAGACCTTGCAAAAAAATGCCACACCTTATCTCTGTGCGGGCCAGGAGCAATCCGGGCCCTTTTTGTGCTCCGCGCAGGCTGTGGCCAGCAGCCCGGGCACGCTGGGTCCGAGAAAACAGGCAACACGCTAGAATTAGTCACGGACACGTAATGGTTGATTCAAGATTGTTTACTTACACCGAAGATGGTCGCGGTGTAGGCTGGACAGTTTCCCAGGCACAGGTCCGCTTAAATCCTCTTTTGAGGACTCAGACAAAACTCTCACTCACACGGAGTTGTCGAGGCTCCGTGGATCCTTTTATTCACTCACAATTCACTCACACGAAGTTTGCTAGGCTCCGTGGAACTTTTGCGCGCAGGGAAGGGTACGTCGAGGGATCGTTCGGCGACGGGGAGAGGCTAGAGGCTGATCAGACCTCTGTTGCCTGCTTGAAATGCACTGGGTCCAATAGGCTCCACAGCACTTAGAGATCTTCACACAGCGTGAAGTCTCCTCCTCCTGGTGTTCGTGGAGTCCTCCCTTGTGGGGGTTCTCCTCGGAGTTCTCCAACTTGGGCGGAAACCACCCAAGCTTTTTATATGGCTAGCAAGCCAATCACTAGCCACCATGTGTGAATAATTTCACGCAAGCCAATAATGGGGCTCGAATTATAATACAAATGGCGGGAACTCTTTGCAACGAGCATTTCTGTGCTGCAAAGAAGAAATGCACACTGCAAAGAAAGCTACAATTTGGCAGGAAAATAATTCAGTGGTGCCAAAGCGCACACAAAAACAAAAATCACACCTTTGGGTTGTGACAATCTCCTTCATAATGTTGATACCATTGATTTAAATTGCTAGAGTAATGAAAAGGACAGATGTTATTGTAGTAAAGTAAAATGATCATCCAAAAAATTGTTGGTATAGTCTAGGGAATCCTAGAAAAATGTATTTGAACTAAATTTTTAGCCCCTATTTACCTGTAAAAGTAAACAAATTTCTGTCAGTCATTGGTAGTATTTATTCAGATTGGCAGCAAAAGGTAATGGGCCCTCATCCACATTTATCAAATAGAATTTTAACTGCTACTGAATAAATGGGGGTTTTAAGATTATTTATTTCAGAAAGCTTTTCAGGAATTTGTCAGAAGCTGGCAAAATGGTTATGGAAAATAAGTTATGTTTATAAAAAAAACAATCTCTTTGTCACCAAGCCCAGGACTAACTTCATGCAAGCAAGGAAATGCTCTAAAGCTTGTGACATTCTTGAAGAATATCTTTTTGAACTAACAGTGCTGTGCCACCTGGACTTGCAATATAATCTCTGCATCACGGTAGTACCAAATCCTGAGGGCTTCATTCAATAAATAGGAAGATATGGAGGGGTGAGGAACGGTGAAACAAGTTACCTGGGCCAGGGAAGTCCATTTTTCTACCATGTATTGCTGTGTGTTTACAATTGTGTTTTTGTATGTCTATCAAAGCTCTTATATCTTGGCTTATATGAAACCAATAAGAACATTATGTTTATTTTATTGTTTACATGAATTCAGTGGCTGTTCTAAATGTCTCTGAAGTTATTTCATTTCTTTCCTTATCACAAGTTCACCAATGAAATCTTATTACCAGAAAAAGTTTAAAGAAAAAAGAACAGTCATGGGAAAGAACTTAAAAATTTCCAAAACAAGAAACTTCATTAAAAAGAAAAATTTAATAATGCTGGAGTGTCATTTGTTCGTTTGCTAAACCACTTTGTTTTGTTTATTATGTGGACAGTATCAGATTTATGTTTTTAAGGATTCCTTTGCATGTTGTTAAGCACATAAATGATATGACAGATGAACTAATTAGGACATTATGGGTGCATCCAGATAAGCACGCATGTGCCTCTTGCCCCGTCTTAAATCCCTTTGAGGTGGGGCAAGAGGCATGTGCGGGAATGAAAAAATGTTCCCCATACTACGAACTTGCAGCGTAGGGAGAAAATTAGACCACTGGATATCCAGGGGTCTAAAAAAAAACACTCTGCAGAAGAGGGGAGAAGGCAAAGGGGTGTCAGCCAGAGCATGTCTTTTGTTCTCCTGCTGCCTCAGCCCTCGGTGCTGTCCAAGGTAAGTGGGGGGGTGTGGGTGAGTAAGAGGCGGTAAGTGGCGGGGTGTGGGTGAGTGAGGGGCGGCAGGGGGATGGGGGAGGGGGTTGGGGAGTGGCAGGGGGAATGTCCCCGGGGGTGCGGGGGGCCCTGCAGCTCGCTAGTCCAGCTTTGCACCGAAATGGGTCACAGGGCTCCGGGAGGCACACATAGGGCTCGTGCTGTGACCTGCTCCAGTGCAAAGCCAAACTAGCAAGCTACACGGGCCTGGCCCAGGTCCTGCCAGGCAGAAGATAGGCCCCAAGGGCAGCAGGACCCGGCTGGGCCCAGCACGCAGTCCCCGCGTGCTGCGCCGGGTCCTGCCACCATGGGCCAGGCCAGCTGGGTGGCAGAGAGGCCCCAGGACCTAGCTGGGCCCAGCATGCGGTCCCTGCATGCCACGTCGGGTCCTGCTGCCATGGCTCACAGCACCCCACTTCGGCTGCTGCTGCTAAAGGTAAGTTATGGGCCCTGGGTGGGGAGACTGTGGTGCTCCAGGGTACCTGGGACCCTGGGCAGGTGGCTGGGGCCCTGTGGGGAATAGGGGCTGTGGCCCGCCAGGAGGGAGCTAGGGCCCTGTGGGGGGGGGCTTCCATGTGCTCTGTGGGGGGGCTGTACCCTTTGGGAACCAGGGGACCCCCCCTCCTGAGAAGCCCTCCCACAAGGTCCCCCAAACCCACAGTCCCCCCAGCAATCACCCCACACCTACCCACAGACTAACCCACATCCCTCCACACACACACACCCACCTTCCCCCACACCTCTTCCCACCCCCTTCCTGCAAACACCACATCCCCCCATCACACACCCATCATGTGCGAAGAAAACCAAAAGTACACATCAACACATATAGGTCTTAAAAATTTATTTTATCATGATGATAGAGACACTGGTAGGCTTCCACGTTGCTTTAACATTGTAAATATACCAATAAAGCATTACCCAACTGATCGCTCCCTCGCTCTCTCTGTATAGATATTGTGTGTTTGTGTGTGTGTATAGAGTGGTCTTTTGTTTTAATTGTGGAAAAACATGGATTTTGGCGTATTTTTGAAAAATGGATTTGGGATGCTACCACAGCAGTCCAGCTGGCACAAGGCCTAGTGTCCCCAGGTACCAAGTGGCCAGGCCCCAGAAGCTCCTGAGAGCAAATAGCACTGAGCTGCTTGCCAGGGCAGCTTTTTCTTTGGATGGGGCCAGGCCAGGGCAGCTTTTTATACTGCTGGGGTGCTGGTCCTGGGTTCTAGCTCCCCCTGGCTGCAGATCTGAGAGGAGCCAGACAGGGCTATTTTGCCCCAAGTGGCACAATTTGCTCCACAACAAAGTGCACTCTGGGCACGTGCACCGAGGCAAAAAGCCCTGGCTCATACTTGCACTGCTTCTATTTGAGCTGCTGCAAGCGCACGTGCTTGCATGTGTGGACGCACCCCTGTTGAGTAAACAAATTACAACAATTTACATAGCTGGGAATCTGGCTATACATTCTTGTTCCACAATCCTTTTATTCTGGTTGTCTGTTCAATGTATCTGTTGTTTTGTGTTTTGGGAATATAATTTCAAATTATTCAACTGTTCTCATTTGCTAAATTTAATTCTACTTATATTTGATTCTCTTTTAGCTCATGTTATTCTAAATGCAGACTATCTGATATCTTGTTTCAATAGTTAATACATTATAATCTTTTTGAAGGCCACATTCTTTGATGTCAGAAATGTCCAAGGATGATAAAACTCCATTAAATACAGCTGCTTGGCTGCTTAGGGAAATTGTATAAGAAAATGTAAATGCACCACTTTGAAATCCAAACGCTAAGTACTACTTTTACTAGGAAAATAGTGTTGTTGCTGTTGTTTTTAAGCATGTTAGTTATTAGTGTAACAGCTGCAAGGCTCATCTGGCTGCAAGCTGAGTGGGTGAGCCATGCTTAAGAACCCTTCATGAAAAAAGTAGAAAAAGTTTGCAGAGGGTGCAATAGCTTTTCCAGACAAGAGGGTATGCTGTGCACAGTGCATGTTTTTTATTAGAATGTTTGAACTATGACCAAAGCCCCCATTGCAAAATGAGGGCTCTGATTGGCTGCTATTGAGTGGTAAAAAGCTGAGGGCAGGAAAAGAAGAAGAGAGAAGCAGGAGAGGAGCCAACTGTAGCCTGGAGAGAGGGGGCAGAGACTCAGCCCCCCAGCCAGGGGAAATGGGGATGAAACTTGCCCAGGGAGCAGACATCATCTTGTGTCATGCCAGGAGAAGCTGATTCCCCACCAGGTTTGAAGCTGTGCAACCAGAGATGTGGGTGCCAGGGAAACAGTGGGGAAGGGTTGGTGAGCAAAGCTGGTAAGTTTGCTGAGCCTTTGAAGGCTTGAGCTGCAGAGTCAGAGACATGCAGAGGGAAGCTTCTGTCTGATCTGGGAAGGGGGAGACAGCTCGAAGAGGGAGTGGGCTGAGAAGACACAACCCTGCATGGGTGTGGGGGAACACTTAATCCTATAGTGTTTGCAGAATGTGTATTTCCAGAAGGAAACAAAGGGGAGTCTATTGCCTGCAGCAACTGTCTGGAGACTTGTAGTGCCAGGAAGGATCAAAGGAGTCCATTTTCCCCAGAGCAGCAGAAGCCTTGCCTCTGTCATCTAGTGGCTGATCATAGTTATAGCTGTGTTGCCATTTATTGTATGGGAGGTAGATTGTGATCAAAGGGAAATCAATTGGGTTATGGGGTGGGGGGATTGTTTAAATGGCTATAACCAGGTGCATGTAATTATTGAGGTTGTTTAACACAAGCAGGACCACCCAGTGTGTTGGAATTATCCCCCTAATTTTGCAGTTGTAAATTTGATCCAAATTGTTAGTTTTATTATTAACTATTTTTATTATATTTTTTTCCTTTTCTTTCTTCCTTTCTTTTCTGTATACAGATTGGTTGTATATATTAAAGAAACAAGGTGTTCATTTGTTTCAGAGTGAATTCCTTGGCTGTGAGGGTGAGATACACACCTCTTAATGGGACACCTCAGTCAGCAGATCTAATGATACCTAAAACAATAGACTCCTAATGGGTATCCTTGAACAAGTTAGTGGCAGTTTTAATACAGATTGGCTGATCTAGGTAAGTGCTCCAAGGAAGCTTAATTGTTTGGCATCCCCAACTTAAAAAATGGAATAAATTTTCCTACTGCAATTTGTACCTACCTGAAAATCCAGTACCCATAAAAAGATGAGAAATATGTGATGAAATTAAATCAGAGAAAAAGCAAGTGTAGTCATGTAATAGTTCCTCCCTTCCCACAGAATAAAGTACCTGGGGCTTTATTTAAGGCCTGTTGAATACAATGGGCCTTAAGTCAATGCTATGAACTGCAAATGGACAGGGGATGTGGCAATATAGTATTTGATTTTGCCAGATAGATTATATATTTGGTATATGATAGCTCATGTAAAAGGTATGAAAGTAATCCTGGAGTTGATAATATTTATGCTTCTAAACATCAACATTCATGCAAATGTGCTATTATTCTGAATTCCAAGACTCACTTTATATGTAATGGCCATGGGGGTGCATTAATAATAGCTCAGTGCAACAGACATACTAACTGCCATATTTTTAACTCAGTATGATTCTCCTTCAAATAGCTAGTAATCTAATGGCCATTGCTTTGATTGTATCTAGTTTCAGAACCCTATAATATCTATACTTTCATGTTTATTCCATGCTTGAAATTATTGATATTTCTTTAGTGAACAATACTAAGGCCAGGTATAGACATTACACAGTATAAGTGACCAAAAACCAGTCTACACCCATAACAGAAGTTTGATGCACATAGATGAGTTTAAATTTTTTAAAATTAGATTAGACTGGTACATTGAACTTCTATACCAAATCCCCTATTGATTCATTTTAGGTTGCTGTCTGCTGGCATCCCAGGTGCCTTTGCAGCTCCCTACTAGCCCCTTCTTACAGGGAGATGTGCTAGCACTCACCCTGCACTCAGCTACTCTGGCTGAATGCCAAGCAGGCCCACCCCTGGGCTGTCATAGAGCCAAGCTATCACAAACTCTTTCCCCAGCCCCACCTCCTGCCTTCAGCCAGCTGTGAATGGGAAATAGAGATAACTGATTCATAATTAATTAATTCCAACACTTACATTCATTTCTATGTTGTGTGATGTGTTCGTATATTAGAAAGTAGAAAGTGATAAGTATTCGTCTGAGTATTTGTGGACAAACTACATTTACATTTTACTGGAAGAATGTCTTGAAACATGCTCAGTTACCGCTGGGAGGAAGGATGGTTTTTGGTGGCTGCTGTGTGACCCCAGCTCACACCAGGTGGCAGGGATTGGGGGGGGCTCCACTAAATGAAGGATCAGGTCCCTTAGAGCTGTAGCACCAGCAACAGCCCGTGGCAGGATGCCCCCAGCAGCCCAGAAGACTTGTGCCAGACAGTGGGGACAGGGGGGCGGGGTTCTACTGGGGGAAGAATCAGGCCCCTCTCTCATAGCTCAGAACCCATGGCAGTCAGCAGCAGGATGCACTTGGCAGCCTGGGAGGCTAATGCTGGGCAGTGGGGAAAGGAGCTCTCCCTAGCCTCCAACCACTGCCTGCCAGTTGCCAAAGCTCTGAGTGGCCTTATATTTCCCTCAGTGGAGCTCCCCTGTCCCCATCTGGACATAAGCTTCCCAGGCTGCTGGGCACATCCTGCCAATGGCTGCTATTGGTGCCAAGCTCCAAAGCATCCAGTCTTTCCTTCTATGGAGTACCTGGTCCACCGCTCATTGGCTGCTGGGAATGGCCCCAACCCTCTGCTGCCACCGTAGGTCCTCCCCCACGCCTAGCTGAGCAGCCCAGATGGTGGTAGCAGTAGAGAGGGATGTGTCATGGTGATCCACTCTGGGGCTCTCTTGGAAGCCTAGGGCTGGATACAGGAGAGGGTCCAAGGTGACAGCAGGAGGTTGGGGTAATGCTCACCTATGCCCAGCAGAAAATGAAGGGTGCCTGGGTGCTTAGCCATGCTCAGCAGTCTCTGGTAGCTGGGGGAGCCTGCAGGGCCTGTTGGGACGCATGCAGGAGTGCTCCCAACCTGCTGGCCTTAGCCAGTGTAGGCAGCTTATGTACCCAACCCCCTTCCTCCACACACACACGCTGAAGGGGGAAGGTGTGTTCTGTTTTATCCTGATCTAACCTATGCCACTTACAGAAAGCTACATAGGTGTGACCAATTCCTCCTTAGGATTTTTGAATGTCTGTACCTACCCTTAGTTTTTAGACTATTTACAGAGAATTTATTGTCAAAAAGTAAAGTTCAGGAAACTTTTTTTATATCTGCCTACATTCAATGAAAACAACTGAATGAAAGTCTAGTAGAAAAAGTATTTTATTTAAGTGTAGAGTGCTGATCATCAAAAAGGGATCATATTGTTTATGAACCAACCTGTTTTTTGTAACTATTGTTGGGATAAAGCTGACTTACCAAGAATTAAAGAAATGATTGTTATATATTTTAAATAATAGCTTATCTTATGAATTAGATCCATTAAACACCTCATGCTACAAGCAATTTGAGACATATCAACATACACTGTAATAGAGTAAGCACCAAGATAAAAAAATCAGGGGACACGAAGAATATCAATTTAACTAATATATATGTTTGCTTTTATTTGTTCAGTATAAACTGAGTGGGAAATGATAATTTCTAGGACCTGAATGACAAGAAAAACATTATATCTGTGGTACATAATCAGGAAGAGTATCACACTAACTGGATGCATGGCTCAGAGGCGAGAGCCCAGCTGCAGGGGGTTAATAAATAATATGCTGTCTGCTCAGCAGCAGTGGGCCAGCTGACAGGGATGATTGCCTGGCCCAGAGAAAGTTAAAAGTTCCCAGAGAGGTGAGCAAAGCAGAAACAGGGAAGGTTGTAGTGTTGAGAAGGCAGCACAGAGACAGGTTTGCATTATCCAGGTCCAAGGAAGGACTGCAGGCTTTGAGTTAACCCTTTTGTTGTTTGTATATTGTTTGTTTAGTATTGATGGTGTTTCCTGGGGTGACAAGTTTGCCCCAGGGAAAATAAAAGTGGAAGTGACAACCTGTTGCACACATTCACTTCACAACTGTATGTGAGTTATAAATGATATGTCCTCTGGCTACAAAAGACTCCACTCTAAAATGTTGTCACAGCTTACAAGTATGTAAAACTGATTCACTTTGGTTCACTTTTGGATTGATTGTCAGCTCCTACTATTTATTATTATCATAGTATTATTTTCTTTCTTTGCCTGGAAGCTAAATCTTCCACCAAGGTACTGGGAAGAACAGCATAGTGTCAGATGAAACTTGTCTGAGATACAGAGAGATGTTATACAAGAAGCTGCCTCTGCAATGTGCTCATGTATAATTTCTTAGCTTTTTCTTTTGGACCTTATCCTACTCTACAGGCTATTCCTATTGCTAGTGGGTAAGACTTCCAAAAGTATGTAGGCGACTTCAGAGCACAATTTCCATCAATTTTCAATGGAACTATGCTCCTGAATCATGTAGAATTTTTATACCTCTATTCGTTAACATCAGTGAAAAAGTACATTCAAAACATTGACGATGTGAACAGAAAGTATAATAATTTTTTATGTTCTCAAAATATAAAATATCTGGAATTCCATTTTATATTTGAATGCAAATTATTCCTGTGACTTGAAAACTGCCTTAGTTGGTTACTTTAGAAACAATTTGCTTGGTTGACATATGATTTTTAAAAGATATCATCAGAAATACTCCCACTCTTATTCTGTAGAAGAGAATAGGCTTTCTGTGTAGTTTCACCTATAAAAGAATTAAGTCATTCAACTAAAATTAAAGTATAACTTAATCACATTCCAAAAAAGCCAAAACATTCCAATAATGTAAAAGCAACAAAGTTAATTTAAAATAGGTTAGAAAAACTGGCCACAGAAAACTATATACTTGATCATGAGGTTAAAATTCACTGATTAATTCAATACCTCCACTTTCTCTTTGTTACCTATATTCTATTCTGTTGAAAATACAATGCAGTCAATTTTTTATTCTATTGTTTGAAGTCACAAAATGGGATTCATATGCACACATATGTTGACCTTGATTAATTAAGTGGTAAAACAAAACATTATACACCCCCAGAAAATTGAAATTCAGTTGTTTTCCTCTACTAATGGGTTTGTTCTCTCCATAACTAAGAATTTCTAAAGATTCTGAATATATATTTAGTGTAAATTAATGGTGAACTGATTTAATTAAATAATACAGCAATTTAAACATTTTATAAATCATTTCTTTTTCTTCTTCTTGTTAAGCAGCATCAATTAGTTAACCTCATCAGCTGTATCACTGTGTAATTATAGTATATTATGGAGGTTCCCATCTCCTCAGCAAGTTGTTTGGGTTAGCAAGTAATCTGCCATGTGCCCCTCAAATAATCACCCTTTTACGTTTCTTTTTCTATATTGAACTACTGGATTCCTTTTAACACCATTTTTTTATACGTTCATCCTATCAGCATGCCAGTTTCCACTAGGATTGAAAAATAAATCCAAACTTAATGATTGCACAGAACCCATGCTACTCTTTTTCACTGTCTAGCTATTAAATAAATCATTAAAGGGCCAAGAAACTGTAGAAACAATCTCTGAAGTACTTATAATGAGTCCTGATGATAGTTGAAATGCCTATGCTTTTTCCCAAATGATGAGGTTAGGAATGAAGGAATCAAGAAATGCTATACTTTGGGTGCTTCTACACATGCATATTAATGCGAAGCAATAAATTCCAGAGCTTATTGCTCTGGAGTTTATTGCTCCAGGCACACTGTTTGCACATGCGCCTAGGACTGCAGCACATTGAGCTGGGTCAGAGCAGCCCCGTCTGGCAGGGGGCCCCAGGAGTCAACCTGTCGGCCTGGGGCTGCTCCCCCCTGCTCAGTGTGCTGCAGTGGGGCTGGCTGGGGCATAAGGGTGCTTCAGCATGGGGCTAGCCAGCAGGCAGCCCTCACACTGAAGCACCGTCATGCTCCAGCCAGCTGGGGCAGCATCTACGTATGCATTGCTGCTGAGTTTTTTACTCCACAGCAGGACGGTACTTATATTTACAAGTACTATCCCACAGCAGAGTAAATTAGTTTACTCCAGCCTAACAGCAGTACATGTGTAGATGTGTGATGTTTACTGCACAGCTAATTAGTCTACTGCTCAGTAAAAGTTTCAGGTAGATACAGCCTTTAAGAGGAAAACTATGCCCATGTCCTCCAAAAGTAAAAAATAGGGTGCAATAAAAAAGAATCAAAACTTGAAATCAAATGAAAATGTACTTTAGTCAGAATTGTGTGTACATGCATTTATGTGTGTGCATTACAAATGTGTAGACGTCTAAAACTCATTTACATTTGATTATATAGTATCACTGTCTTTTTCAGACTCTAAGCTCCTTGCAACTGGCAACTTATCTTCATATTTGTTTGTACTGTGCTTGCCACAATGTAGACCCAACCTTTCTGATCTCTCCTCTACTAAGCATTGCACAACACCCATCACAATGAAAAACTTGGATCCTGTTTTTATGATCTTCCCTTACAGAATAGGCCAGTGGTTTTCAAACTTCCAAAAGACATGGAACCCTTTCATATCACTTCTTCTGCCATGGAACCCCTACCCCTATTCTGAAGATTGACACAGAGTCAGGCAGCCTGACCTGGCAATGGTGGCTCAGTGCCTCCCAGCCTGCTCCACTATTACCCCCAATCTCTTTGTGGAACCCCTGATAACCTAGCACAGAGTCCCAGGGTTCCATGGAAGCAGTTTGAAAACCACTGGGAAGCAAAATAGGAATAATCAATAATAGGAATAATAAGGCTATTTGGAAAAAATCCTTTTATTAAAAACTATATTTTTTTTGGTTTTGTGGCAATTCAGAATGAAAATAAAGTTGGAAACTTAAAAGGTGTGAAACTGAATTGCCATCCTCCAGCTGGCTCTCAAAATGAATTTCTTAGTGGCTTAGGAGATTTTAGGTGAAGAGCCCTATTCTCTCTAGAGATATAGAAAAGTGCATGCAGACAAACCATAGATGCTTTCAGAGTAAAGCCAGCCAGAAATGTTAGATCATCAAGTCCAAAATATTTTGCACATCTCAGGTTCAACAGGCTTCCATCAAAACGCAAGCAGAGTTCAGAGGGAAATCTGCCTGCAGTGCTGATATGTTCACCTTGGGCACGCAAGCTACAATTTGTGGGTCTCCAGCCCCAGATAAGCCTGCAGGGTGTCTGACACTAGGGCACAAACTACAGTAGTGTCAGCGAATGAAAGGAGCAAGACAGTGGACTGAAATTTTTAATTGCCAAAACATTTTGGCTGAAAAATAAAATTTACTTGAAACTGAAAATTATGTCACTTTCAAAAAAAATTGCAAGGAAAAAATTAAATGACTAAAAATAAGGAGTACTTTATTTGGTCTTGGCTGTACTGTTTCCTTTGGTTCTAACTTAATGAAAAACTTAAAATAAGGAACCCAAAGTTTTTCATTTCATTCTTCATTTTCCTGTATTCTGTTTCCTATTGCTCTGTATGGCTTTAAATTGACTGTCTGCGTGTTGTTGCTCATTGACTCACATGTCTCTCCTCCTTCTTGGTGGAAGGTTTATTTATGTTTGCTGGTTGCTATGCCTTCAAGCAGAGAGAGTACACTGCCTTGGATAGAGCACAAGTGCCATGTTAGGAAAGGATGCCCCCTTCAGGTGCTCCCTGCTCACTCGTTGCTTTCTTATTATCCATCTATCCTCAACCCCCTTCATGGATTTCACATTTCTTGTGAGAGAGAAAGAACCTAATTTCACATTCTCTCAGTTCTTAATAACTTAGGGCAAAATCAAATCAAAACAGATATTTAGGCATTTCCTCTTGTGATTTCAAAAAGGTCAAAGTGTTCTGTTTCAACATCTTTTAGCACAAACATCAAATAGCAATATCTATAAGATTTTAAAAAGGGATTTTTGTTTAACTTCTGTTCCATTAAAACATAATATTTTGACTGTGCCTCTCAAATAAGCACCAAAAAAAAAAAAATTGGATTTCTAAAAGTTTTCATGAAATGGAAATTCTGTTTTTCCACCAGCTCTAGTGAGCAGCCAACGGCAAAACACTGAAGGCCAGAACCACAGGCACAACTGACACGTAGAAACAGATCCCATATGGCTTGTCAAGACACTGACACAAATGGCCTATCATTGGGTTTACTTGGTACACCCTGCAATCATTGGGCACTTTTACATTTGGTCTAGGGGCAGGAGGAGGGCACTTTAATTAAAGCAGCTCTGACAGCCACTCTAATTAAAATGCTGCAGGTGCTTGAACTAAAGTTCATTCAATGAGCTTTAGTTCAAACGCTCCTGCCACCATTTTGAAGCACAGGGACACTAATAGATAAGACACAGAGGCTGGCTGGAGTGCAGTAATTACCATACTCCACCAGACTCGATTAATTGAGTCTGCTCCAATGTGCTGTGATTACAGTGTGTCAGAGCAGCCCTGCAGCACATGTACAGGCACCCACTGGTAAGACTGAAAGACACAGCATAGTGAACCTTAGTTCCTCAGAAGCTTCAGGTATTCCAGAAAAAATTAATTCAAAGTATGGGTCCTTTATTATTATTGCATGTCCTCCAAAAGTAAGCAAGAGGATGCAGAGAACAAAGAAATTATAATTACAATAATGATTTATATTGCATTAGTTTATAAAGACCTCTGTCAGAATCAGTGTTATACAGAGCTAGAATCACACAAACACAGATGAAAAGACTGCCCTACCCAACAGAGCTAACAAGCTAAACTACCCTCTGCCTATCATGTATACTCATAGATAAGACAAAACACAGCTTTCATTTTCATGACTGTGCCCACATTTGCATGACCACACCCCTTTTAGGAATGCGCATATGTCTTTGTGCAAATTGCAGCTTGTCTATATGGCACCTGGGAGATAAGCATACAAATATGGAATTTAGATGTGGGGAAAATGAATGATGGCTGTGACTCATCCATGCCAAGCAGTCAGTCTGTTTTTTATTGAGCAAATTGGTACATCTAAATGTTCTTTCATTTTTATACCTGTTCTCTCCTTCACACACACACATGAGTGCGTGCATACACTTCCTCTCTCTATGAGTAATTTCCTGACCAGAAGTACCATCACAAAAACAAACATGACTAGTTCAGCAGTAAGTATAAAACATTCCACCAACTAAGCACAGCAAACACTGGTATAATAGGTAAAGTATACTACTGTTAATCCATTTGGAACAGACCAACACATACTAAGAGTAGCCTTGCTTAGTAGGGAAGGAAAACCAAAGAATAATTAAGAAGCAACATGGGGTTTTTGTTTAGTTTTGTTCACATATTTACTGTATAAGCCTTCATTTTACTTTAATTAAGTTTTCCCTTGAGCCCTGAACCTGGAACATTGTGGATTTTTTTCCACTGTAATACAGGATATGTTTGCCAGGCAAATATTTACAAATTCACAAAGCTATAATCAACTGGTCATACAATGAAAGGATTATAGGATTTACAGTGACTGCAAAGTGTATAGTGATAGAAGTTATAATTTAGGGATGGTCCCTAACAGGAGACCATTGGGAATTGGGAGATGGTCCCTCAGTTAGGCAGCTGCTAGCTAGCAGCTTAGTCAGTGAGAGATACCAAGGGGCAGAAGAGGTTGCCTACTGATCCACAGTCAAGTTCACTGTTTAGTTCTTTGCAATGTATGCCTGTGTTTATGGAACCTGGTGATAACTACAAATTGCATGAATTTATTTCTGAACTCCATATACAAGTTAGGCATCAAATTAATAGGGCCCACATCTCATGTATACATGACACTACTCAGGTAGTGTTGAAGGGATTTAAAATGAGAGCAAACGTAATTTATGCTCAATTTAAAGACACAGCCAGCTTTAGGGGCAGGCAACATGGGTGAACACACAGGGCACCATGGTCAGGGGGGCACCACACATGAATACACACACACAGGCATGCATATGAGCAGCCTACACTCACAGCAGTGCTCTCCCCTTCTCTGGCCCCACCCCAGCCAGTCTCTGCCCCAGAAAGGAGGACCAGTGCCCAGACCAGCCTACACCCTGGCTCCAGTCACTGCTCAGGAGGACCCAGGCCTGGGACATGCAAACACGGTGGCACCTGCTGCAGTCCACCCACCTTGCTCCTGCACAGCTGCACCAGGAGGCCTGCCTGGCAGACAATGCCTCTCTACCTCCCTTTCAGACTCTGCCTTGCACCCCTGCCTGCCTCTGCCTCAGCCTCTGCCTCCACCTTTGCCTGCAGCAGCGCTGCTGACTTGGGGGAGTGAAGGTGGGCGCCAAAATACAAATTCGCCCAGGGCACCATTTTCCTAAGGCCAGCTCTGTTTAAGGACCTCTTTCCCAGCTAGAATGCTGCAAAATCAAAGCAACTTAAGCAACACCAGTGTTTACTTAAGGTATATCTATGCTCTGGAGAGCAAATAAGGTTACCTTCTGTATCACAGAAATAATGTATTTGCAAATCCGTCATAAATGTGGATGAAGGTTGTACCACGCTGACATGCATGGTATCATTTCTACACTTAGCTTTCACTGTAATTTTCCTAAAAATTAATGATCACTGGGTCCTTATTTATGAGAGGCATATTTCTAGTGATAGGAACAACTGAAGTGACCAGAAAATATCCAATCTGCAGAAGCAGTTGTGGCTCTGAAAGCTCACAAAGTAATTCACAGTTTAAAAGGGGGTATTTTTGCCTGTATATTATATATGTCAAGCATTTTAATAAAAAAACTACACAATCACATAACTATGCTGATTAACATTTCCATAACATTTTACATTTTTCAAGCATAATACAAATATTAGCCCATTATTAAGACATGGAAACTCAATTTTGCCAGGGTCATAGACTGAATCAGTGCTGATTCAGAATTAGAAGTGAGATTTCTTCTCTCTCTGTCCTGTGCACAGTCTATCATTCTATATTGCTCCTCCAAATATAATTACCATATTTAAGAGAATCTGTCTAAAAATGGCCAACCTGATCTAAGTTAGTCTAACTCAGAGGTAGGCTTAATTTAGATCAGGTTGGCTAGTTTTAGACTGATCTAACCTTCCAGGAACTTATGTACAGTTTACACTTAGATGGACTTAACTACAGATCTAAGTGTAAGGTCCAAATCTGAGTGAACTAAGTTAGATCAAGTGGCCATTTTTAACTCTAACATCTCCCTAACCCCCACCCCAAATGTCTGTACACACTCCATTACTATTAACTGCAAGAAAACCAGAACCACCTATAGCAATCAAGAAGTTCCACTTTGTTCAGCTTAGTATATGTTTGTGATTGCTAAATTTGTGTAATATTTAGGGTACCTAGGGTGAAAGGACAAATGTGATCTCATCCCTTCAGAATAAATTTGTTGTTCTATTCCACCATTTTAAATACAATTTTCATTTAACATTAACAATAGAGGCTGCCTGCTTCTGTGTTTTCCTCATAAGTAAGCACAAGTAGAAGGACATTCAGCACACTGTGGGCTCAGATGGGTTTTATAGACACTCATTCACATCTGAGGCAGCATAAAACTACTAATAGTTATTTATTATTTTTGCTATTCATCCTTCCGTTCTATTATAGTCCTACCTGAATGCTAGACTGGACTCCATTGTGTTAGGCACTATACAAACATAAGGAATGAAGTCTCTGCCCTGAAAAGCTCACAAGGTGAAAGTTAAGAAGAAATGGATCAATGATACAAACAAGCTGACTGGGGTGGGTTAGAAAGATATGTAGCAGAAGAAAATGTTTAATAGAAGATGAGAAATTCTAAACCAATTAACACTGATCGTGGCCTTCCACCTGCCTAGTTACCGGAAAACATTCGGATAAACCAATCTTCCTTTCACTTCATTCTAGTTAGTAAAATCCTTTGGTTTAAAAGATGAACATGAACGTCTGTACGTTAAGCATCTTTTGTTCTAAATATTAACCCCCAAATGTAGAGCCAAAATTTGATATAGAATGAGAACTAAAAAAGGCTTCATATACCCTCATGACTTTGCAATGAAAGTGGTTGCAATAGCATGCTACAAGTTCAATAACCATGTACATTCCCAATCTTTCAGCCTTGACTCACCTGAGTAGCCCCACTAAGAACAGCAGGACTCCTTGCAGGAAACATCAATAAATGGAAAAAAAATGTTCATATCTGGAAAAGAAATGCAGGAGTATGCAAACTTAACAAGAATTTTTAAAAGATGTTTTTTTTCCAGCTGGCTTCCTGAGAAGAGAAAGAATTCGTATTTTCAAATGTAGCCTGAGTAAACAGAACAGCTATATATAACAGAGTTAAATACATATATCAAGGCTATTGTTTCTCTCCCTTTCCTTTTATCCATCTTTTCCAAAGTGTTATTACTAGTTGGGCACATTTTTTATATTGTAATTGTAGCTCATGGGATTATGCTGTCTTGTAGGATTTTGATACAATTTGCAAAAGATATCAAGCCAAGGGGGAAAATGCTGTGCATTGCTTTGAGTCTGAGGACTTATTTACACTGGGAAATGAGTAGCATTTTAAGATGTGTTCACTCACACATTTTAATTAACACATTTTAAAGTGTCATTTAGCATCTAGAGTACACAGTGGTATTGATATTTGAAAGCATGTTAGTCGGTCTTGGTTAACTTTGAATCCTTACCTACCTAATTTTCCTGGTAGGTATCTATGCTAATACTCTGGACACATCTACACATGTCTGTATGGTGCCTTTGTTACTGCGCCATCATTTAGTACTTCCTTCTGGTACAGTAACAGCCCATATTGTCTCATGCATGCCACGCGCAGCTATTTGTAGTTGGTATGTCGCCATAGCAACACGCCATTACAAGTGAGAGTGTTGCTACGGTGACATAGCTGCAGCATCACAGTCTGCAACTGCCGATGCTACATCGCCATAGTGTGTTGCTATGGTGACATAGTGTCACATGTAGACACGCCTTGTGTTTACCTGATGTTTTCTGCTATTATTTTACCCTAAAGTCAATGCGGCTAACATCAACTAATCATGTTTTCACTCATGACCATTTTATTAGCTATCACAGCCCTAAAAATGTACAATTTTTCATTTTCAGTATAAATTGATTTGATTTTGCTTTTAGCTTTTGAGTTAATCGCCCTTTTTTCCAAGTTTTGACTTTTATTTATTCTGGTGTTTAAAAATTCCATTCTGTGCATATCCTACAGTTGATTGCTCTGTACTACCTCTTGAATAATGTATTAGTATAGGTTCCATGATATATTTTTAATTCCTATTGGTCATTCAAGTGAGCACATCTGGCAAATTTAGCCCCATCATAGTCTTAAACTATTTCCGTTTTAAAAGAAAAAAAAAATCTCTCTCAATTGTCATTTTGTTTTCCAAATTTCTCAGACAGGTACAGTAGGATAACCTTCTCATTTGTTAATACTGTAACAGTGACAGCAGCAGTTAAGATTGCAAAACAGTTTCTTCTTTGAATCAGCTCAGAGGATACCTCTGTATTACATGCTGCGGAATAGTGAAAAGAGACACCCAAGCTAGCTTTAAACAAGTTAGCACAGGTGCCTGAAACAATTTATCTCTAGGAACACAAGATGCAGTGCCACTAATTCATCCAGCACTCAGCTGCATGTTTTCATGGCTGGACTACTTCTAATGCCTGATCTAACTTGTTTAGAGCTAGCTTGAATATCTCCACACATGCATATGTCTACAGTGCAGACTGCAGTGTGTATATATATGCATATATTCTAAAACATGCACTTCCTGGAGCTGTATTTTTCCATGGTTTTTCTGTACCAGGTGGTGAATAAAAGTTGTCAGAAATTTTACAAAAATCTTATGGGAGGAAAAAAATCTAAACAGATTGAGTAGAACTATAACATAAATGTCCACAACTGAAAAACTTTTAAAATTTAAGCTCTGTTGAAACAGTCACTGAAAGAACAACAAAAATGCTGATATTTGCACAGCTATATTTGAATGGCAATTGCCGAGTTATTTCAAACAGATGATATATTTTACTTTACAGGATTGAATTGGGTTGTTAATGTGTTTATGCTTTTTATAGATCTTTTCCTTGGAACTCTGAAACTACCAGACTGTCACTGTTCTTACATGAAGGACAGGAAACATCTATAATCTGTCTACTAATAAGTTTCCAAGTTAGTTTAACCTGCTGTCAGTATTTTAAAGAAGTTCTATCTTAGTATGTTTTTCTTGAGATGATCCATATACTTCTATTTGCTGGTCAGATCCTATTCTTACTTTGCTGATCATTTAAAAATTTCCTTAAATAGAATATTTTCTGCCTTGGTTTGAACAATTAACATGTCCTCTATGCAAGACCAGCTGCCAAGGTTAAAAATTCAGTTTCTTTCTCAGCTGCAAAAATCAATATTTTCTGATTATTTTCAAAGTATTCCGAAAATAGGATCAGACTGGCTGTGACCATTTTGATTTGGCAAGAGTATCTAGTTCAATTCAGTGGCCTTGGGAGGTTAGAAGTGTTTCATTTTTCTCTCAAAGTCCAACATTGATTAAGATTCAGCTTGGGGAATCATTTTAAAGTACTTCCTTAGTATGCCTTAACCTAAAGTATTGACTAATGAAGTGGTTCCCAAGCTGTGGTCTGTGGACCACTGGCAGTCAGTGAGGCCATGCTAACCAGTCCACAGCTGATCTTCTGAATGCATTACTTCCTCATTCTTTCAATTAAGAGTTTGATGATATGGTGGATGAGGGTCCATGAGAACTTTTAAAGACTGAAATTGGCCAAACCCCCAAAATGTGGGAGCAACTACATGAATGAATATCACACAGTAGTTTGAACTGAAATGACAGAAGGAATTCGATGGAATGAGCATTTCACCATTATCTGCATTGCTTTTACTTTTGAAATATTGGCATCTAAATATGGACATGTGGATTTCTGATAGTATAGTTCATAAATTCTCATGGCTGTACAGATAAAAACTTACAGCTAGTTTTCCAAAATTTGCAAGCATAAGCAGAGCATCTTGGTTAAGCTATAGGCCAAATATTTATCAGAAAAGCCAGGTTAAAGAACTTTGCTTATTTATAATTTGTTAATCTTATAAGATCTTCTACATCCCAGTTTTGGTTTATGTTGTTATATATCCTACAATACAAGAACAAGCATTTTCTACTTTTGTACACCATTAAAACACATCAAGTTGCCACAAAACTATTCTTAAAATCTATTTAAAAACTTAAAGACATTCTCAGACTAAAACTTTGTTGAAATACAGTTAAGGACAGATGAACAAATAATATAAGCAAGGGGATTTGTCAGGAGTCAGGGCAGCAGGTAGGTTAAATTGTCCCCAGTGGTCCTGGTTACTGAATGGGCCTCACTGCCAGTAACTTAACCTCCATCTAACTCCAGTTGCTTTCAAGGCCATAGAATCATAGACAATGAGGATTGGAAAGGACCTCAAGAGGTCATCTAGTCCAACCCCCTAGTAACAGGCCTAGGATCTGTTTCTCTATTGGCTCACCCATTACCCTTATCAGGCAAGGAGTTTTCCCCTTCTTTAAGCCTCACCTGCCATGACTTCCTGTTAAACAGTACATTACTACAAGAGGGGGCCACTTCATTGCCCAGATTGTCTCACTCTATTAGTGTTCACAGTGTCCACTTGTTTCAAACTTCAACATTGGAAAGCTCTCCTTTTTACCAACTGGGTATGGTTTGCTGATGTTACTGGGTACTGCTTTAAAGCACCGAACCCTCCACCAGTTTGCAGTTTCCAAGTGAGAGGGGTCTGCTTGGAGCTCCTCCACCCTACACTTTCGCCACTAACTTCCAGTACCTATAACAGAACAGACTCCGGGGGGACGTCTCTTTAAGAGAAACTCTGGACTCCATTCATTTAAGTCCCTGCTCTAAGGTGTCCCAACAAAAAACAGGGTTTGGAGCTCACTGTCCAGAATTTCTTATGTCTGTTTCCAAATGAAAAGACAGAACTAAAGTAATGTAGAAAGAAAATCCAGGCACAGTTTCTGCCTCTCACCATTCCTCGATGGCTGTTTCTCAGCACCCTGGGGTTGTCTGTCCTCCTGTACCTCTCACTTCCTCTTCCTTTTACTTGCAGTTTCTCAGCCATATGGCAGCAGCTTCAGCCACCCACATGACATCCCAGTCTCTTCCAGGTGAGTCCTATTCGCTTGTATTAGGTAGACTTTCAACATTGCCAGGAGTTTGGGGTTCCCACATCTCATGAAAGCTGTCAGCAATCTCAGGAACCCTTGTTGGGGATGCCTTCAGCTGGAAGAGATGCTTGACTGCTACACAGCACTGTCCACGTGAATGTGGGAGCAGAGCAGGTGTCAGAGACTGGGGAAGCAGGTTGGTAAAGCCCACAGCTTCTGAGACTGTTCAAGCAAAGTAAGAAGAAGGGTGTGAGTGGGATTACTCCCCCTCCTCCCTCTCTCACTCTGTTACACCCCTGCTCAAAGAAGGACCATCTCCAACTGTATCATCCCAGCCAAGGCTTTGTGTAGCCAGGCCTTTAAAACCTCAGAAAATGGAAATTCCACAGCCTCTCTGGGTAGGCCGTTCCAGTGCTCCATACTCTTTGGAATCACCCTTCAGGTAGTTGAAGGCAGTTATTAAATCCACCCACAGTTTTCTCTTCTCCAGGCTAAAGAAACCCAGTTTTATCAGTCTCTCCTCAGAAGTCATGTGCCCCAGCCTTCTAAACATTTTCACTGCCCTCTGATGGACTCTCTCCAATTTTTCCACATCCTTTCTGTTGTAGGGGGACCAACAGTGGACATAGTACTCTAGATATAGGCTCACCAGTGCTGAATAGAGGGGAAGAATCACTTCCCTGAATCTGCTGGTAACATTCCTACTAATGCAGCCCAATATGCTGTTAGCCTTCTGTGCAACAAGGCCACACAAGGCCACAGCGTTGGCTTGTATTCAGGTTATTGTCCACTGTAACCCCCACATACAGCCTGAACTGGTGCATGGGATTGTTCCGTCCTAAGTGCAAGAGTTTGCAATTGCCCTTATTGAACTTCATGAGATTTCTTTTGGCCCAATCCTCCAATTTTTCTAGATCTCGCTGAATTCTATTCCTACCCTCTGACATATATACTTCTCCACTCAGCTTGGTGATACCTGCAAACTTGCAGAGGGTGCACACCACCCCATCTTCCAGTTAGCTTATGAAGATATAGAACAAAACTGGTGCCAGGACCAATCCCTGGGGCACTCCACTTGAGAAATCAAGCCATTGATTATAAGCCTTCCAGCCCAACAATCCAGCCAGTTTTCTATCTACCTTGCAGTCCATTCATCCAATCTGTATTTCCTTAGCTTGCTTATGAGAATGTTGTGGGAGATCATATCAAAAGCCTTTCTGAAGTCTAGGTAAATCACATCCACTGTTCTCCCCACATCCAAAGAGCTTGTCATCTCATCATAGAAAACAATTAGATTGATCAGGCATGACTTGCCCTTGGTGAATCCATGCTGACTGTTCCTAATCACCTTCTTCTCCTGAAAGTGCTTAGAAATGGATTTTTTGAGGACTTGCTCCATTTTTCTAGGAACTGAGGTGAGGCTGACCAGTCTGTAGTTCCCCAGATTCTGTTTCTTCCCTTTCTTAAAGATGGACACTATGGGCATCTATACATGTGCTCCAGGTGGAGGGGGGGAAGGGCTTTAATTAGAGCAGCTCTGGGGTGGGGAGTGCTTTAATTAGAGTGACTCATTCAACAAGCTTTGGTTAAAGCACCTCTGCCACCATTTTGAAATGTGGGGACGCTGAATACATGTAACGCAAAGGCTAATTAGCATGCTCCAGCAGACTCACAGAAAACTCAATTAATCAAGGTCCATCAAGTGTATAGGCACCCTATATTTGCCCCTTTCCAACCATGTGCAACCTCTCCTAATCACCATGAGTTTTCAAGGATAATAGCCAGTGGCTCTTCAGTCACATTGACTAAATCCCTCAGCACCCTTGGGTGCATCACATCCAGCCCTGTGGACTTGTACACATCCAGCTTTTCTAAATAGTTCCTAAACTGTTCTTTTGCCACTATTGGCTGCTCACCTCCTCCCCAAGCTGGGCTGCCAGGTGCAGTAGACTGTGAGCTAACCTTACCTGTGAAGACTGAAGAAAAAAAGAAATTGAGTACTTCAGCTTTTTCTGCATCTCTCTCACTAGGTTGCCTGCGCCATTCAGTAAGAAACCCATACTTTCTCTGATTGTTTTCTTGTTGCTGACTTGTAGAAATCTTTCTTGTTACCCTTCAAGTTCCTTGGTAGCTGCAGCTTCAATTGCGTTTTGGCCTTTCTGATTTCATCTCTGCATGCCCAAACAATACTCTTATATTCCTCCCTACCCTTGGCTGCATGCTTATAAACAGCAGCTATTTCAGTACTTAACAGGCTACTCAGCATCAAGACAGATACCTCTGTTTAGCCTTGAACTTCTGACTTCTAGTTTTTAAGTTTCCTGGTTCCTACCTTTGGGTGCGTATACATGTATTAGGTCAACTTACAATACGGCAACTTAACTAACTTGACTTAAGATGGTGGCTGCCCCTTAAGCCACTTTGGAGCATACGCACATACAGTTCCTTGACATGGTGGCAACCATCTTGTGAGCTAAGTCAACTTAACTAATCAACTCAAGATAATATGTTATGCAAATAGCATAAATACCAGGTTGTTGTTAGGTAAATAACATGGAAATAGACTTCTGCCTATTGCTTTTAATCTGATGTATTTTCTTGAGTTTTGCATTGCCTAAAGAAACTCCATTTTGTATTGCCCTGTAGCTTGACATAAGTGATCGACCTGTTACTCTTATGTATGCTGTATGGGTGAGAGTGTTTTTGTGGAAAAAGAAAACATCCTCTGGTGACTGCTGAAGAATACAGACAGATAAAAGACCAAACAAGAAGAATCCACCCGAGGACACTGAGAGAACAATGACAATCAACCTTCAAGAAATAACACAGCAAAAGCCCAGAGGCTTGGGTGAACTGACAAAGCTATAAAAGATGGGGCAAGACATATTGATCTTGCGTCTTGTTCTGCATGTCATCCTGGAGCATCGGTTTGTCTGACAAGATGCATCAGCAGGCGCTCGGCTCCCACTCACGATCAACTTGGCTGGCCACTAAATTGATCTGTGCACCATAAGACTTGTAACACATACAAGTGCAGAACAGAAATTTGGGGTATGAATGATGTGTGTGTGTGTGTGTGTGTGTGTGTGTGTGTGTATTAAGCCCTTTATCAGTAAATGCAGTGTTTTGCCTTATCCCCTTCATAAGGTCTCGCTCATGATTTGAGCAATTGGCAATTTGTGTAACAAATACACCTCAGAGGTATATTATTTTGTACTGCATCTAAGTAGACTCTGCTACGCATATGTGTGTACACTCTGCCAATTAAGTCGACTTTACAAAGTTGAGTCAACTTAACTTTCAGAAAGTTACTATGTGTATATTCACCCTTTAATTCCTAGTTTCCCAGTCTCTGTGCTGTGCTTACCTTTGGTCCTGTTTGTTGTCTCCAGCTTCCTATTCCCTGGGTCATGCTTCTTGGATTCCCATTTTCATGCTTCTTCCTGGTTCCTGCCTGTCTGCCTTCAGCCCAGACACTTGTGTTTCCAGACTTCCTTGCTTACTCCCTGACCCCTTGTGCTTTAAGACCTCTGTCCTCTGACAGCAAGCTCCTTGTTTATGGCTTAGCTCAGGCATCGACTACTTCCTAGTCCCATATAGCTATTGCTACCTGTTCTGGCTAGTGACTCTAGTCTGGATCCCCTCCTCTGTTTCTGATCCTACCCCCCACCCCACCCCTACCCCCCACAACCCTCTAGGCTCCTGACTTGTGAGTCAAGCCAGGGTGACTGTCTACATCCCAGTCTCTCACAGACCTTGGCCTCCTGACCTGCCAACCATTCATTTCCTAACTATAGTTGGGTCCTTCACTTCCAAGACCTTTCTGTTTCTGATCCCCTAGGTTATGACTAGGGGTCTACATAAATCACCGGGGGACCACCAAATTTTCATGGGTTGATTTTAGTGTAAAGTTCTAATTCAGTCATTTTGTGGCAGCCCTACCCCTCAGAACTGATTGGCAGAGAGACCCTGGTGGGGAGGGACAAGGGAGCTGCCATCATCTTAATTGCTGGCTGCCCTTTGTGCTGCCCTGCCCCTTGGCACTGATTGGTGGAGAGGCCTGAGTGGGGACAAGGAAGGACAAGGGGGCAGTCGCCATCTTGTCTGCTGCCCTTTGTGCTACCCTGCCAGCCAGCACCTTCCCCTCCCAGCAGCAAGGACCATTGTCTCCCACTGGGGAACCATAATTTTATTTGTATTAAGTTTTTTTTGTTGTTGATGATGATTTTGCAGATTTTGCTGATATCTGGATTTTCTGTTTTCCCTAAAATCCACAAAACCATAAATTAAATAGATCCCTAGTCATGACCCTCTGGGGTAAAGCCTTAACTATGTTCCAGTCATACCCTGACAGGATTTACCAGCTATTCTGATTTATCGGGATATCAGCTATTCTGTTGCAATTGTTTTATGTGTCATCCCTATCCCATGTTAGCACTGACCCAGTCCTATGCCATAACTTTAAGGAAAACAAGTTTGAAAAGTATTGTAGTTAAAAAATAGAAAAGGGGGCAAAAGGGAAATATAATAACTTTTAAATTAAGCTAAATAATAAAACAAAGTTGGTATGGAAACCTCAACATTCCCATTATTTTTTTCGTATCGCATGCCAGAGACATTAAGAGAACATTAATTCCACACTGAGCCCTAATCATCACATTAATTTATATACCATCCAGATTTATGAGCTGCACTTACCCAACCACAAACTAATGGTTGATTGCAAAATAATTATACCAGCATCTTGTTTTAAGATTCTAATTCACCACAGGACTTAAGTACCTGAGTAGTCCCATTAACTCAGTAAACGTTAAATACATGCAGCAATACCTTCTTAAATGTTTTTTTCTGAACTGAGGCCATGGCTTTCTTGCCTTTTGCCATTGAGAATTGTACAATGATCTTAATTTAGTACTCACCGATGGCCACAGAAGTGACAATCCAAATTAGACAATAAACTTAAAAGGAATCCAAAAACGCCTCAAAAATCATATTCTCATAGCCACTGAGAAAAGGTTTTGGATAAACTGTAGTTTGTATATTTCATTTTTAATAGGATTTCTCTTGCTCTTAATTATTCCCATGTCTTTAAGATAGTATGGAAGCAGCCCCAAATGATATCAAATCTGTAAATCACCAGGCATAATAAGCAAACGTATTTATTTTATTGCATAAAAAATAGAAAAAAAAATCTGGCTAACATTAGTATTTGAATTTAAATGTCTGCTATATTTTTTGTTATTGATGCTATATGAGTCTGTATAAATCTTGTTTGTGGTCTAATTTAAATGCTATTTATCTCCATTAAACATACTGCAGCTTAAAGGTAATAAGAGAAAACTGAAAGGTTATATTTCTTCAGTTATCCAAATGGTAAATAAAGAAAAGTCTAAAGGGATATTTTAAATGCTTTACATTTTCTTCCAAAGCAAAGGAATGTGGAATATTATTGAATATTAAATTGTTTTATAAAACCTTAATGGACCCCTTTATTCCTGCCAGTAATCATAATCCTTTTTAAATGACATGGCAGCATTACATACAATAAATAATACCCCCCCACACTTCAATGAAATATATATTAAAGCCAATAAAAACAATACCTTATTGTGCAGGAAAGTTAATAGCTGTAACTGGCAGTATGGCTGTAGCCTCTTGCCAGTTTACAACTGATAAAAAATTCAGTCTTGTGTCTATCACAGGAAATTGCAATTACCAAGCCACCCCTATTACGAAACATTATCAACCACTAAATATTTAATCAAAACCTGATGTAGCACATCAGCACTACATGTGCAATATTATGTTTTTTCCAGTCAACGTACATCTACATGCCAATGTTGCTCTCAGTTGATAGCATGCTTTGCTTCTAGATGATAAAGGCAAAGGGAAATGCTACATGAAGGCACAGAAGCTGTACACAGTCATTTTGTAAGGAAACATAAGCTCTGACTTCACGTTTATGATGCATTTCAGGGATGACTAATGCAGGTCAGAAGTGGGACAGCCTGTAACCAGCTTTACATGTTGCTGAGACTAGAAATGTTCCTAGAAGCCACAGGATCCAAGAGGTACGAACTGCTTCCCCAGTCACTGGTAGAAGGATGCATCTGGCTTCAGAAGGTAGGGTTATTCCTATTGCTGCCATTTCAAGAATGGGCCTAATTCTATAAGTGTAAAGGAGCTCTTGCAAACTGCTGAGTTAACTCAACACCTGTTAAAAGTCTAAAGGAACTGAGGATGGTCAGCACCTCAACCTAGGTGGAGCATTTACATGTGCATTAAAGCTCTGCAGTTAATGCGCATTAAAATTAGTACCTCCATTGTGAGGTACTAGGAAAATGCACATTACCCTGACTTAATGTGCATTACTTAAAGAGTACAGGGTGTTTTTACATGTGCTCCCGCAGTGTGTGTGGGGGGGGGGAAGGGGGCACTTTAATTAAAGTGGCTCTGAGAGCCATTCTAATTAAAATGCCCACAGCGTCTCAGGTATCAGTGTACCCATGCTTCAAAATGGCAGTGGGGGCTATTTACAGCACATTGGAGCAGCCTTCCAGCTTGTGTATAGGCACCCACAGTTTTTAAGTGATGCTTAACACATATTAGCCTATTTTAATGCACGTTAACTAAACAGCACTTTTTTAGTGATAGTTTAATGTGCATTAAAATAGGCTAAAGTGCATTAAAGTGCACATGTAGATGTGCCTAGGGCCAGATACTAAAAGGAACTTAGATGTCCTTTGAAAACCCCTAATTACTTTTTTAAAGTGGCCTTCAATACATTGGTTTCAATAGGAGTTAAGCATTTAAATATAAACCCACCTAAGCTATAAACGCCTCAAGATTTTGATTTCTATGGGAGTTATGCAACTGGTACCTTAAAATATGGTTTCAGTGTCATAGGGATGTAAGAATATATCTTCATTTTGAAATATTAAGCAGTCAGTTCTTATTAAAACAATTCTTACTTAAGCACAACACTGGCCTAATTCTAGAGGACCTGGATAACTGAGGGTTCTCCAATATGAATTTCAATATTGGTTTTTATGCAACACAACCGGCACCATAGGGCATATAGAGGAAAAGGGGGAAGAATTAAGGCACTCTAGTACCCAGTCCCTGGAATAGCTATTCAAGCTGCTCTAATTTAAAGTAAAAATCATACCCATGCCAGGAGTGGAACAGGGCAGCTCCAGGATCAAATGAACACAAAGATAACTCAGAGCCATTTTTGCACCCTCCCTATCTTCAGTGGTGTTAAACATGTTTTAGCTGCAGTTTAGTCTCTAGTAATAACAACCAGATGTTGGGATGAATGTCCTGGGTTTGGACTCCTGTTAAAACAGCTGCAGGACAGCCATTTGCACATGAATCTTGACTTAACTTGATTTAGCCCCAATTATCCTGGGGCAAAATAGTAATATGGATACTTCACAGGCACCTAACAAGGGATAATGAGCTTGTCCCTTTGTAGAATTCCAGGATAAAAGGCTTTGTCCGAGTAGAAATTCAACATCTGTTTTTTAGATTAGAGTATTTGTGTAACCTGTGTGTTGCCTGTCCCAGAAAGCAGCTATTGTTTTGTATTCAATGAAATCATTTCAGTTTTCCCTGGGGTTGAACTCAAACTTAACCACAAGACTGAGAGTGAAAAAAAATATACATTCCGATTATGTACTGAAGACCTTATTGCTAACATTTAGCTTGATTTTTTACAAGATGAGACATTTGACAGCTCTATGAACTGAAGACTTCGATGTTTCTACTATATCCCATTCCCTACTAATCAGAGTGCAGATTCAGCTCCTAAAACAAATTGATCCCATTCTTCCTTATTTTGACCCTTCTTTCAAAGCATGAAAAATGTTTCTGCTAACTGAGCCCCAACTCTCTACATGCTTTTTTGCCAAAGATTTAATTGAGAATCCTGATTTTGATATGTAGATTAACCACACTAGCAATTGCAGAGACTGAAACTTATTTTTACTGTAGGATCTCACTGAACTCAAACACAGGACCAATATATGAAAGAGAAACTTTACTCTGTCCTCTGAACCACTTGACACAGGTTTGGTTCTGAACATAGATTCAAACACAATCAGTCACTTGCAGCACTTTTAAATATTCTCTCTTAATAAGGAAACACATTTGAAATTAACTGACATCTTAATAGCCTTTCAATGCTATTTGAGTTGGGTGGCCTACATTTTCAAACGTAGCTAGTGATTTTGAAATCTTCATTTTTTTCCTGATTCTCTGAAAGTACTGAGCAGAGCACCTCCCCACTAAAGTTAAAGTCCCTTTGACAACTTAGATGTATCTGTATTATATTCTGTTAACACTTTGGCATCTTCATAAGCTGTGGGAACGTGTTATAAAGAGAAGCTTAGGTATCCATAATCTACCTACCTCATTTCACTTTATGTTTGCTTTTTAATTTAGCCTCTCAATAACTGTAGAAATTATTGTGCTGTAGACAGCTTTGCATGTCTAAAAATATATATTGCTAAACATAAAATATCTGACACTTTGCAAGACATATTCTTGATCCTAAAATATTATTCCACCCATTGTGAGGGCACCTGTGATCTGCTAATGTGCAGAAGCAATATTTCTGGCACAGATATTTTTCTTTTCCAGTTCATTTCTTGGATTAATCTCCAGGCATTCAGGAGATGATATGTCCCCTGACATCCCCATGTGATGCCAGGAGCATGTGACTTTGGTTTTATCTTCAAATAACTAGAAGAAAAAATATCCATGCCAGGAGATTTAAATGAGTTGGTATTAACCCTGTTTTAGTCCACAGGAGTTCATACATTTTAGGAATCGGAGCATAAATGGTTAGTTTACATATGTGAGAGAGAATAATTTTTGTGGGAGATTTATTGAACTAACTATATAATTGAGAGGAACATAGATGAGCTCTCAGGTATTGCTGTATGATCTTTTTGGCAAGCAGCATTTATTTCCTAGTGAACGCAGAAATTATAGTAGAGTAGAACTGCATGTAAAAATGGAATTCTTCCATGCTCTTTCTCTTTTCTTTATCTGAAAATGTCTCAGACTTAGGCATCTTGCCCCATTTATCTCTAAGTTTAACACACTATATTACATTCAGCAATTTCTCAATGAAAATGTTTCAGGCACATTATTCATCTCTTCTTCAAGTACATGCTTTCTTAATCTTTCAAAGTAATCCTTTATAAAAGCAAGGATGTTCCTCTGTGGTATTGTAAATGTCCCATAGATACTAAAAATGTCTCACAATGCTGCTGTTGTATAAGGGATTTTCTGTTTGCTGTACTCCATGTTGTTAAAATATTAAAACGTGCTTTAGGGTTTCTCTCTGATGTAGCATACATAATGTTTAATTATAAACACAGAAAGGATTTGGAGGCCAGAGTCACCAACATTTTCAACTGCTTATTACTGTGCTAGAGTGATGCAAAGTAGAGTGAACTAGTGGATTTTGCCTTTGATCTTCTTTAATTTTTTTTTTTGCATTAGTTTCACAGAAGGTAAATCATGTGAAGCTTGTTTGGGGCATGAAGAGTTTTGATCTGATACTGGATATGGGATAAAATTAGAGAAAACTCTAAAAATATACATAGCAAAGTATCTGCAGACTGGTGTGACCAAATTATTCAACGTATCACTTTCTTGTATTTGTCAATAATTTTCCCTTCACTTCAAACTTCCAAACATTATTATTAATTTGTTTTATGAGAGAGCCTGAAGGTTTCAACTGAGGTCTAAACTGGGGTTCTTTTTTTCTGTGTAATGCTCAGGGACCCCTTCCACAGAGAGTTTTGATTATAAAAGTCAGAAAAAGGGTAGAAAATTACTATATATATATATATCGTAATTTCGATATCGAGATATATATATATATATCCCACTCTGGGCTCCAAATCCTTTCTGTGTTTATAATTAAACATTATGTATATGTGTTTATAATTAAACATATATATATCCCAGTGTAATAGATGTAGGACAAAAGCTTGGAGAGAACAGAACTTGCCCAAAGTCACAGAGGAAGACATTCAATGTTGTTAATGTTTATGAATTTAGTATTCATTTTCTAATCTTTGTTGTCTTATGAAGAGTCCAAAGCCAAGGAGTCTGGTGATTATATGAAGGCGCCAACTTCCCTCTTCTCAACAAAAATATTTGTATAGCCATAGTCACCACGTGATAAACTTTGAAATATTATTAAATTTCTATTTGACATGCAGTCAATATGGTGCACAGTAATACAAATGTGTTTTTAGTTTCCCAGCAACAAAATTACAAGGAACCAGAGTTCAAAATACATGGGGATTCAGGGGGCTGAGGCCCCCCAAAAGAGAAGAAAGCCCTCCCTATAAGAGACGAGAGTCCCCAGTCCACCCCATGCCTTTCTAAGCAGCTGAGATAGAGCTGAGGTGGGGCTCCTTCTGGCTGCTACTGCCTCAGATCCCCACAAGAGTTGGAGTGTAATGAGAACACTGCAAGGAACAATTCATTTTCATTACTGTCTTAATAGAACGGACTGTTCATCACAATGCCACTGAAGTCTAGATCAAAAACTTACCAGGACATTTTATGCAGCCTTCAGCTATAATAGATGCTACAACAAAAAGTTTTATGCAGCTTTCTATTCCTTTCCAAAGGGAAAAGGCAAATGATTGCCAGGTGAAGATAACAAATCTGAAACAAAAACATCTTGCACTTATTTAGAGTAGGCAGAGTTTTAGTGCAGATCTAACATTTGTTTCATTTTTTTTAAATCAGTTTAAAAAAAGAATAGTTAATATTTTGCAGGAAAAGAAAGAATAATAGATTTTCATTTCAGACAGCCATAAGATTTTCATTTTAGACTGCCATGAGCACACTAAAGTGAAATGCACAAATACTGATCTTGATTTTTAGTTAGACTTTTCATTTTAGTTTGATTTTTGGTTTTATTTAGTTCTCTTCACAAGAGGAGGTGAAGTAGAAGAAGAAAGGTGTCTTTATGCTACATGTACGCATCCCTAAGTTCTGGAGGTTAATTTGGCCTCTTGTTTAATTGAACATAAATATAGGGTTGCTTTAAATAACATTAGTTTGTAATATTTCTGTAGAGTCATTGTGCTGGTTGGGGGTTGTGTGAGCACACAACACAAAGTGTTGTGTGCTCTGGCTACATATGACCTTATAGTACATCTTACACAAAAGGGGCTGGTAGTGGAGGGTGCCAGTTCTGTTCCAGCCAATAATTCTCTTTGCTGGAGGAATTCGTCTCTGCCCCTAAAGAGCAATTCTAGGGCACCCTTCTTTCAGTGGACTAGCACAAATGGCAGAATCCTATTTTAATGGTAGTTACCCAGCTACAAAATTGCCATATTTGGCACATATTATGCATAGTTTGTGATCCTATTCCTCATTCAGTGTAGATGTATAAATGTGTACAGTAGGCTGTATGCTGACTGGGTAGATGCACAGCTTTGTACGTATGTATGCTGGGCAAGCCTAAGTCTTAAAGGTCTATCCAGCCAAAACCCATGGCCAGCAGGTGTTGGATGCCGGAAGAGGAGGAACACTCTCCTATGTTTTGGCTTCAGCAACTGTGTGTTTTGGGCACTTGCCCAAGAAATGAGAGACCCATATGAGAGGGTCTTAGAACTGTATGAGGGGGTCCTAGAACTATCTCTCCAATCTCCTTCCTTTTGAAGCTGACCTGCTGGGGCCAGGAGTAAGCAAACAAGTTAAAGGGTTTATGGCTCAGTGAGATAGGACCTACTCCTTTCTAGGGCAGCAGCCACATTCTAGCACTTATTTCCAATAAGGCATAAAATTTTCCCTAGGATGTTTATGCAGTGACTATTGAATACAAGATGAAATGGCTGAGCTTCAAAAGGAGGTCTGGAGAACTTATAATGCTTAGCCCATTGCACTTAGGGAACTATGTTAGAAAGTCAAAGACTAGGAACATATATTGCACTTGTCCCTGGATAAGCTGCCTGTTTTTACCCTAGAACAAAAATATCCTGGGATGAACACATATACACATAACCTTCTAAGCAGGGTTTAGTGAGTGGCTGAATGTAGTGCCACTTTATTGCCATTGATTCAGTGATGCAATCCCAGGATGAATGCATAGGTGTACTTTGCAATATTCCAGGATAAATTGTTATTACTTTTTATCTGGGATACTTTTTTAGGATTTTTCTGGGACAACAGACATGGATATCTGTATGACTGCACTTTTTCCTGGAAAAAAATGGTTCGTCTTGAGATAAATTTGACATTGGTTTGCAGTCAAATAGATGAAGTTTCTAACCCTCTCTGGGCAATGAGGGCTAGACTTTGGGTCTCCTGCTTTGTTGGAGAATGCCCTAAATCCTCAATTATTAGGGCTAAACCATGAGGGGGCCTTCCTCTTTCACCCTCTGGCCAACATCTTAGGACTCATGCTCAGGAACTGTGTGGATGCTTATATGTCCACACTGCATGGGAAGTAGGATCACAAACTGTGTAGAAGTGCTAAAATGGGCACTACAAGTGAAATAGGATTCTACCCCCAAAAATTTTAGGAACTGGCCCATTATATTCATACGATGTATGTATACCATTTAATATGTACAGAGGCTCTCTACACCCAAGTGGGACCTGGTTGAAGGCTCTTTTTCTATTGCAAAGTATGAAAGAAAGCATTACACACAAAATGTGGCTGGAGAGTTGAAATTGGTATCTTCAGAAAACCCTGCATATTGACTTTATGATGTCTGATTTTTTAAGATATATTCCTTTTTCAAGTGGAAGAATTAATGTAATGTAATGTAATTATATGGTGTGGCAAATTGGTTGAAAGAAATCCAATTTTTAATGGTACTCAAGCTAAAAGGGGAAATAATCAGGATATTTATATGACCATGAGAGTTGTTGCAAGATGTGCATATTAAATGACAGTGTGATGATTTGGCCTTCTACTCCTGTTTGCTATACACAGGCTATGTCTGGATTTTTGCATCTGTTTTATTTCACTGTTGGTTTGCAAGTTCAACCAAATATCCATTCACAGATTGTATATCAGAGCAGACATTTAACACAGTTCTCCCCCTGACAATGGAATGCACGTGAGTCAGATTAGCATGTGTTGTTTAATCTGAGAGAATATAAATCTGATAGCCTGCAACAGGAAAGATCAAATCAAAATATCAAAAAAAAAATTGCCTGGAGGATCTTAATTATTCTGGACCCTTAGACGTGTAGTAAGAATTGATACTATTCACCATGTAGATGCCATTTTAAATTTCACCTGACACACAGAAAAGGTACATATGAATATTCATCTTGAATTTAAAATAACATAAAAATGTCATTCTTTATCCTTAAGACAGTTCACTTTCTGATTCTGTCACCCCTGCTAATATTGATTTGTGCCTTACTGTGTAATTAGTTCTACTGAAATCAATGAAGCTATTTGTTGAGTAAGATACAAATACTTAGTATTCAAAGTTATACTAACTGAGGATTTATGTGATTTTGATTTCATAAAGCTCATAAAAAAACATGGCTGGGTTACAAGCTAGGCATATTGACTGTGGAGCATGGGGTAGAGTTAAAACCTCTTTAAATTGGGCTTTCTATGTTTCCAAAAGGTTGTATAGCCATTTTAGTGATGAGGAATTTTTATACTATTATTTTTTTGTTGTTGTTGTTAAGATACAGTCTTAACTTTGCTGTTTGCCATCTATATTTTTGAAATCCCTCTGTGAGTTTTCCTTTAGTACTGACTTATCCTAGACCTAAACACACTGGGGTTTGGTTTAGGGTGAAAAATCTGCAAAAAGATAATGCATCTTGTATGGGTGCATTTGAACAGACGCATAAATTCATCATGAAAATGTCTATGGAGGGAGGGGATGCATATGAAATTTAATCCAGGTTTCCCTTGCAAGGCCAATGAAAATTAACCCCCCCCCCACTAAAATAAAAAAGCTGGGCCATATTCCTCTGATTTCAAGTTTTGTCATATTAGCTAAATACCATACTGTTTTGCAGGTAGGTTTTTGTTAAAAGATATACTGGCACATTATTTTTATTTGCACTTGAAGTTTGGAATAAAACAGTTCTTGCTTATATTTTGAACAACAGCTTTGATTTCTATCCTGTTCACTGTGGGACAATATTCATACCCTGAACCTATTTTATTTCATTACAATGAATTAAATGCAAGGGGGGTTCTTGTAGGATGGGTGCAAGAGGATCTCATTCCCTAGACATCTCAAGGACAACCCCAATACATTTGGGGTTGTCCTTGAGCCCTAAAAAGGATAAATAAATCTATTCTATTATAGATAAACTATCATGTTGCTGTTGCCTCTAACTGTCATTTGGGGGTTGTTTCAGTATTGCCTTCTCAAGCTGCTGATAAGGCCAGTTTGGTAATAGCGGCTTTTTTCAATGACTGCATTTTACAATGGCTTTTCCCAGTTCTCAAACTAGACTAAATATAATGTGACAGTCACAGTTTATTATTTCGCTGGAAATAGCAAGTGTCTAGCATGTAACATCTTCCAATCACTTACGCAGACCTGTGAGCCAAGGTGTGGATCAGAGTCGAAAATTTTAATTGGGAACTACAATAAATTATACTTGATGTTACATGTTGGGAAAGACCTGCCCACCCAAAGAATTAAATATTTCTAGCATTATGTATTTCTCATTTGATTTTCAGCATCTTAACATGCTGACAACTCTTGACAAGTTGTAGCTCTATTCCTACTGCTAATTAAAGGGAATGCAATATTTTAAAACTAGCTCAGTGTGGTGGTAGCCATCTCACAACAGCCCACTGATTCCTTGAAGTCATTATTACAGATCCTAAGACTTCCATAAGCGCTGAAAAACTGTTCCATAACTGGGCTCATATCATGACACTTTCTATTTGAAATATGGTTACTAAAATAAATAAAAATCACTCAAACAGCCCAGGAGGTTCTTCCTCATTTTGTTTAGTCTAGTTTGAAACGATCCCTTTAAGAGAAAGGCTCATTATCACAGTTACAAACTTCTTAACATACAATAGTTCATTGGGATAATTGTAGGAAGCCTTTTTATTTATGACACCATCATGCAAATACTTAAGCTGTCCGTGGGAAAACTATGCTACATTTTTTGTTATTACAATAATGTTGGTTGGAGCGTGAATGCAACAGTATAGTTTCAGTTACAAAGGGCTTTAGCTGGCATAACTCAAATCATTTTGGTACCTGTTATACCAGCAAAAATATGTTCTGTGTTCTACTAGTATGTATTTTATCTTCATATTGTGGAGATATATTGTGGATATATAGTTCCATATAAACTAATGCAGTGTAGCATATGGTGGGGAATGTATACAGATTGCAAGTGCTTGGAGAATAGATTTAGCAAAATACCAAATGTATTTCAAAACTTTTCATTCTACCAGTGTAAGTTAGGAATAAATAGCAAGATGTTTCAGATAAATATATATCTTGAACTCCTGCCCCTTATGCATGTCTAGACTGCAGAACTAGCTCACTGCAGCTTGTGAAGGCAAACACAAGCTGCCTTTACAATGCTGGTTTAGATACCCATAGGCAGATCTATAATTTTGAAAAGGTGGGTGCAGACGGTGAGATGCATCTTCACATATAAAACAACACATATTTTTCTTTAGTTAAAAATAAACTAGAAGCTTTACTAATGTGATAAGGACCTAGGGCTGTATTATTCAGTTTAAGATTGAAACAAAAACAAATGCAATTTCATTGGAATAAGTTAAAAATAACCTGCAGGGCTGTGAAATAGGAGCTTCATTGCCAGGAGCAGCTAACAGACAGAAGAATTGCAGAATAAATGATAGCTTGATTGGTGGAACATCAAGAACATTAAAATGAAGACAGACTCACTAATGCCTGTACAATGAAGAGTTTAGAAAGGATTAGGTATATTATAATGACTCATGAAGTCAATTGTGTCCCTCAGCACTGCCTGACTGGAAATGCTGATGCCATCTCCAGGCAGCTGGCTCTAAACTTTGGGTGGAGCAGGAATCAAAGGGTGACTACCCTTGTCGGTACTGTTAAAATTATGTTCAGACCTGTGGGATTTGAACTCATATCTCTACACCTACAGGCCTATATCTTAGCACCAGTGAGCAGCAAGCCAAACAGCAGCCACAGCTCATCACAAGCCCTTCTATGAGGTTCCCAATAGGGAACCAGGTGACTTGAGTGAACCAATGGGAACCACAAGTAGGATAGAAGGACTGTAAAACCCTCCCACTTGCTGCAGAGCCCTGTGCCAGAAACAAGGTGATTAGGTCTTGCTGTGTTGGAGCCTCCTCCTTTTGCCTTTTTGATCTTGATCACTCCTATTGTTGTCTTGGATCTCCCAGCCCTAATCAATGGGTTGCCCTGACCACAACTTTGTGTCAACTTTTAACTTGAAACCCTGGACTTAGACTGATACCTGGCTTTGACCTGGGCTTTCACTATAGTAAACTCCTGATCTACCACAGTCTGTTCAGACTGACCACCCATGTCCCAGTCAACCCTTACACAAAGGGCACATCTGCATGTTCATTAATGTGCCATAATTATGGTGCAATAAGCTTAGTGCCTGTAAGAATGATGCTTAATGTCCATTGGACTAAAACTATTGCGCATTAGCGCAGATGAATGCTTTTTAAAAATGACACTTAATGCCCATTGGACTAATCTACTGAACATTAGCACGGTTTTTACCATAGTTTCATAGTTTCATAGTAGCTAGGATCAGGAGGGACCTGGACAGATCATCTAGCCTGACACCCTCCCACAGGCAGGAATGAATGCTTGGTTCACAAGACCCGAGACAGGTAATCATCCAACCTCCTCTTGAATTTGCCCAAGATACGGGTGAGGACCACTTTCCTGGGAAGCTGGTTCCAGATTTTGGCCACCCTAACTGTAAAATATTGCCTTCTGATCTCTAACCTAAACCTATTCTCCATCAGCTTATTACCATTGTTCCTCGTCACCCCAGGTGGTGCTGGGAAGAAAAGGGTTCTACCTATTTGTTGTTGATCTCCCATGATGAGTTTGTAGGCAGCCACCAGGTCCCCCCTAATGCACAGTAGAATTAGTCCAATGGGTATTAAGTGTCTCATGTCAACACACCCAGCATGACTAAAACATGGAGGCAAGAAGGGACTGTACAAGTCATCCAAGGAGCCAAGCAAATAGTGTCAGCTAGCCCACACTGAACCCCACATGGCTGCAGCAACACTATTAACAGTCCCTCAACCAGGTAGTTTAAAACAACATGGGATTTGCCTACCTGAGTTGCATTCATAGCAGTTACCTCCCCTTAGTTGTCCTTGTGTTTTATTCAAATTCACATTAAAGTAACTTACTTGAAGATGTTCCAACATGTAGAGCTACACTGGGTTTGCCCTTTTGCAGTTGCATAATGTGTGGGGTGATATTTGGTCTTATCTCTGCTTGTGTGCCAATTCTAAAAGATAAACAAAATTGCAGCCCCTGCCCTCTGGAAAGTGCCAGGACAGATACTTCCCTTTTCCCCCAAAGCTGACCAGTTATGCACAGGGACAAAAACAGTTCCCTCTAATATGCATCCAAATTATCAAGTTAATCTGGGGCCTGTGTACTGTGCCACAGAGTATATCTACTTCAAGATAATTACTCAGGCTTGGAGAAAGCACTATGTTAGATGCCAAGAACAAACTTTGGAAAGCTTTACATTAGCTTTTGCAAAGGGGGTAGCCACTTAGGGTAACTGATCACCTACCTCCAAGCAATACGGCTTAATGTAGACACTTAGGTATGTCTATAATACCACTATGCCAATCCTGGAACTAGAGTTGAAAACACATCTTACTAACTTGTTTCCCACCAGCCCCAACAATTAAGCAGGGTCAGAAAGTCTGAGTGGTGCTGTTGTGCATACTCAGGACTCCTCTGATTCCTACTCCTGCTAAGTTCCCAGTGTGATTTCAGGAAGAGTAGGAGTGAGTGGGCAGGGCGTGCCTCAGCAGAGAGGCAATATAGGCATGCCCTTAATATCACAAGCAAGCCCATAACATGTAGCTGATTATTTTCTCTTCATCAAAGGCAGCACTTCTTAAGAAATGTAAAGACTGTCTTTTTTGTTTGAAATTTTCGGTTATCCAAAAATTAAATCCAGTGGCATTTATTCTTAATACCTAGCTAATACAAATTATTTCTGGCATGTCTCCTCATACAGTCTGAACAGTTCAGACATAACTCCAAAAATCTATTTTTACAAGACTGATTTATAATCTGTTCTGGTGTGTGCATATGCATCTGTCAAAAGATATCTGTCACTGTGTTACCAATATTTAGCCATAGGTTGAAAGAGTTGTGTCTTCAGTTCAGATTTGAAAGGTGAAGATGTGTTTTGTGTTAAAACTCTTTCACCAAAAAATTCCTAAAAATAGGAAGCTGAAAAGCAAAGGGCTCAGATGTACCATATTTAAAGATAATTTATTGTGTGATCAATAACCAAGAGATGGTTTCATCAATGGTAGTAGATATAACTGTAACATCAATAGTAGTAGATATGTTAAGGCCTGTCTCTAACCTAGCTACCAAATACCAAAGCATAAAGAAACATACTATAAATGTTAACATAGTTATTCTCTTTGTTATAACTTTAGTGGTCCATTAGCAAGATGCTGGAACTGTGGGATACTGGGGGTTCTAGAAACCCATGTAATACTGTGCATAACTGTATTGCATTATATACAGTACTATAAAATCAAGAAGTAGTGGCATTTTGTAGTGCTTTTGACATCTTTGTAGCAAACAGTTTGAATGGCAGTACACTTCCTTTTTGTACAGATACAAAAGTGTATTTAGCATTAGCACTGCAAATACAATGCTTGTCCGTAGCCTGAAGAAGCATCTGTAACTTATATTTGGTCTATGTATCTGTCCCTTCAAAAGGCCAGATGGAAAGATTAGTTTGTACACAGGCCCAAATGTTGTGATGCTGAACTGTGAGAATTCAGTCGCTGAATGAAGCTTATCTCTGCTAGAATCTTTGGCTTAAAACAACTTAAAAGACAGAAATCCAATCATTTTCCCTAACAATATACAATGGATACAAAGAGACTACGAAAAACTTTCTACAACATTCATCCTACATAAAAAGAAGAAATGGAACAAATTACTCCATGAACAAGCTCCCCAGCCACAAAATGTAGCGGTCAAGGTTAGGGTTTCGTCCACTGCGAGGTGTCCAATCTGATTTTTTTGGGGGCTTTTTGGCATTGATCCTTTCCTGAATGTTGTCAGAGGATGAGTTGTTGTTGGGAGTGGATTCAGTCTGGTCGTGGAAATATTCTTTGAGGCGCAGGCGTCGGAAGAATTCTTCTAGTTCTCCACATTGAAGTATTTTATTAGGGTATTTTTCTGGACAGAAAACGACCGAACTGAACCCACTCCCAACAACAACTTGTCCTCCGACAACATTCAGGAAAAGATCAACACCAAAAAGCCCCCAAAAAAGCAGATTGGACACCTCACAATGGACGAAACCCTAACCTTGACAGCTACATTGACTGCTTCAGGGAAAGAATGAACAATGAAATAATCAGCAACACATGCCACCACAACAACCTCTCTCTACCAGAGAAAAAGGCCATAGAACCTCTACAATCTAACCACCAAATAGTAATAAAACCAGCAGATAAAGGAGGAGCCATAGTCATCCTAAACCGTGAAGACTACAAAAAGGAAGCCAACAGACAGCTCTCTGACACCACCTACTACAAAGAACTACAAGAAGATCCTACTCCCCTTTTCACCAAAAAACTCAACAATACCATCAAATCATTTCCATCAAGACTACAAGAAAAACTACAGACCTTGATCCCCCCCACTACCTAACCCGGGGATGTTTTACATGCTCCCTAAAATCCACAAATAGTGAGGTGGGGTTGGATATGTCTTCCCCCACCCTCCCTCGCTACTTTACCTAGGACGATAGAAGAAGGGATGACAGGAGGAAACTCTCCTTTCCCCTGACCCTAGGAGCATGACTTGTTCTCTTCTGCCCAGTAGGAAAATGTGTTATAAAGTGTAAGTTCCCTTGGGTGCCATACAACTTTTCCATCTAATATCTAATATTCAAATTGGTTTCTTTTAATACCCATTTGTCTCTGTGGGCATGTCCAGACGAGCGTGCATGTGCATCTTTGAGATGCTGCAAGAGGCACGTGCAGGAACAAAAAAACATTCCCTGCACTGCAAATTTGGAGTGTGGGAGCAAAATTAGACCCCTGGATAGCCAGGAGTAAAAAAAAAAAAACATGGGGGAAAAAAGCAGGGCAGGGGGTAGCCAGAGGCTGGGTCCTCCACAGAGACGCTCTGATAGGCGCCAGAACATCTCTATAGCTAGCCCTCACCCTGGTGCTGAAGCATGCTGACTGCCCATGCAGGGCAGGCAGTGTGCTAGCCACAGGGAGCTGGACCCGGGCTCCAGTGCCAGTAAGTAGGGGGTGGGGGAGGCTGGAGGAGGGAGGAGGGGACCATGGGGGGGACCCCTGCTGGCCCCACCCACTCCCCCAGATCACTGCTCTGCCTGGCCACACCCCAACCTATCCCCTGAACCCCCCCGATCCTTGCCCCACTTGGCCTTGGCCCCCTCCTAGCCCTGAACCCTGCAATGCCTGCCCCCACCCAGCTCCTAGCCCCCACATTGCTGCCCTGCCCAGCCCCATTCCCCCCAGCCCCTTGAGCCCCCCCTCTGGACCCCAACATCCCAGGAATGAAAAAAAAACAAAAAACCCCTGCACTCACTGGCACTAGCAGCTGCCATTGGGGTCACTGGGCCCACCCTCTGCACAGTGTGGGCCCAGATGACAGCTGCAGCAGCCCCAGCCTGGGCCCCGGTGCTCCCTGCTGCCCTGGGTGGCTTTGCCATGAGGCCCCCAGAGCCACCAGAGCCCCTGCTACTGCCGGTGAGTAGAGGCTTTGTTTTTTTTTAAGTGCTGGAGGCTGGGGTGGGGGAGCAGCTATTGGGGAGCTAGGGGTGCAAGCAGGGGATGGGCCTGGTGGGGCAGCCATTGGAGGGGGCTGCAGGAGTTGGCGGAAGATGGGGTCAGGCGAGGCTGCAGTCCAGGGGGCTTAGGAAGCAAGCAAGGGTGGGGCATGTGGGCCCTGCAGTGGGGATGGTAGCCCCTGCGGGGGGCATTTGGGCCCTGGGGGGG
>NW_005842117.1:134423-148298 GCF_000455745.1 Alligator sinensis | reverse complement strand
AGGGAACACCAGAATTCCTGCTAGGGAGGCCAGTGGCAGGACCTGCCTGCTCAGAGCTGGCACCTTGGACCCAGCTGAAGGTGGCTGACTTCCTGCCCAATTGGGGCCAGGAGGACATGTTTTGACAGGTTAAAGCACGCCACCACACTGGGAACATCTTTTTGGATGATAGCTGCCCAGATGGCCCAGATGGCCAGGCAGGGGCACACATGGTATTAGTGCCACACAAAGGCCAACCCTACAGCCACAGCCCACTGGGAGCTGGCCCAGAGGGGCAGATGCTTCTACTGGCTCTGTAGTCCCCATCCGGGTCTGGCAGGGGGGCCGCACGGGAACCGGGTTCTGGCGGGTGCGCAGCAGGTCACGGCCAGGCAGCAGCCCCCACTGCCAGACCCCTGCTGTGTGTAGAGGGTGCAGGGAGCTCTCAGGGCTGCTTCAGCAGTCCAGCTGGCACAAGGGGTAGTGTCCTCAGGTACCAATTGGCTGGGCCCCAAAAGATCCTGTGAGTGAGTAACCCTGAAGCTACTTGCCAAGGCAGCTTTTTATACTGCTGGGGACAGCACAGGTGCTGGCCCCAGGCTCTAGCTACCCCTGGCTGCAGATTCAGGATAAGCCAGGCAGGGTTATTTTGCCCCAAGTGGCACAATTTACCCCACACCAAAGTGCATGTCTGGGCATGTGCACTGAGGCAAAAAGCCCCAGCTCAAATTTGCACCGCTTCTATTTGAGCTGCTGCAAGCGCACATGCTTGCATGTATGGATTGGCCCTGTTGGTTTATGCAGGAGGTATATGGTGACCAACAGACTTGTTGTTCTGTTCCAAAACTTCACTATTAGATTAATCTATTAGAAACCAGTTTGAAAGTGTTACTCACATTTCTTTCATTGAAGGATCCTGGAACTAAAACTACACATGTGAAATATTAGTATGTGAATCATAGAGCATTTGGGTTCTATTTCAAAATTCAAGCCCACAATGTTTAAGTGGTTTAGAATTTAGAAGAAATGTGCCTACATGCTTAGCTGTTGCTAGTCATTGTCTTCTATAGGATTATTCCTGGCTTCATCCTTTTGTCCTCCTGATTGAGATGTTTCTGATGTTCATGCTCAATGGTTTGATTTTTCTTCCAGAAGCAGAAATCACAAAACTAGAAATTAATGATAATCGGATCAGGGGCTGCCAGCAGCCCTGGATTTCAGCAGTCTTTGATCTAGAGACTAGGAGATTTGATCTTTTGATCCAGAGTCTTGCCTTGGCAGTAGAAACATTGCCAACTAGACCTTGGCAATGCTTCATGTCCCCTCTGTACTCATATGCTCAAGCTACTGCAAGACTGTATCATAATTAAATCCGTTTCCATGAACAGTTTTGATGGATTTTCTTATGTTGGAGGTAGGAAACATTTTTTACTTGTGTTCCAGTTATACAGTGATCAAAGACTGAAATTCTAGGCCATTGGGTTTTACCTTTCCCTTACTAACGCAGCCAAAAAACTGTACCCAGAGCTAGACTTTGAGGTAAAACAGTATATAGCATGTCAGTTTTCTGGTATTATCAGCTGGAGTCATTTTGAACTTCCAGCTTGTAACAGCATGTATCAAAGCATTTAAGACAAAATTCTGGCATTTTAAAGTCAAAGTCATTGCCTTCAGTGGAGCCAGGTTCTCAGTTTTAGTGCTGCACTGCCAAATAACTTTTATATAGAGAGCCACCCCAGCAAATAGTACTTTATGGCTAGGAACAGATCTCACATTTGTCCCAGGACTAGCTATGCCTGTGTTTGTCCTGGAACAGAAAAGTCCTGGGATTGGTGTATTTACACATCCCCCATCTAATCATGATTTAGTGCCACTTTTCAGCTATCGATTCAATGACGCAATCCCTGAACAACTATTCAGATACACTTTGCAATGTCCCAGGACAAACTGTTAGAGCTTCTTATCCCATGAACCTTTCTAGGATTTGCTCTAGGATGTCTGAACTATTTCACCTTGTCCCAGGTGAAAATAGTTTCTCCTGAGACAAATGCAACATTTCTGTAGGCGGCCCATCTGCATTAAACACAATAGAGGGATCAAGGAATTTTTCATTCTTTTTTATTTCTGTAGCCTAGGTGTACCCAGGGTATATACTCCACTTTCTGATGGAAGGGGATTGGCAGCAGGCAGAGGTGCTGTGAGAAAGAACTGCAAGCCGAGCACAGTCTTCCCACTCCCTATAAAGCCAGGCCAGGAAAATATTAAACTATATACAATTTATTAATACAAACAAATAATAAAAGAAGCAGTTCTAAATATGAACAAATATACATACAGATATATTTAAATATAAACATATATTTTTATATATAAACATACATATATTATGCACGTGAACCCTAAAGACAATATCTATGTGATCTTATACCACCACTTGTGATATAGGTGAGCCACAGGTAAATAACAGAAAAGGATCCCAACCAGGGTCTTAGAAGGAGCACTTAATAAGGAACTCTGCAATCACAATGAATTAATAAACAAGAAAGTCAGTGAACAAAATATAATTCACTGTGTACATAATGTAAAGTGCATGGACCTTAGCCACAACTTCACTCTCAATGAGGGGGAGACACCCCAGGCCCCCTCCCCTGTGGGAAACCCCATCCGCAGTAACTCACAAGTCTGGGGTCAGATGGGTGGTTTCCACCCTTGGGCAAGTTGCTCCTGGCTTGCTGGAGCCTCTCAGGCCTCTGGCTCCATCCTAGGCCACCTTCCCACTAGTAGCTCCTCCAGGCACTATCGCATGCCTCCCATGGGCCTGCCTCCTGCTCAGGGTTGGGGCCTGGGCTGCTTTGTGCAGTCTCAGGGCCTCGGTCCTGTTTGGACCAGCTGTGCAACAAAACTTGCACTAAGCCCCCTAGCCACGTGCCAGGGGTTGGAGACCTGAGCCACCTCAAGCAGCTCCCAGGGCCTTGATCCCTCAGGGACCCACTGTCCAAAGCTTCCTGCACTGAGTCCCAGCCTCATGCTGGGGGTTTGGGACCTGAGCCGATTTAAGAGGTTCCCAGAGTCTCACTCTGCACTGATCTGTGCACCGTGTTCCTGGATGCTTGCCAGGGGATGCAGACCTGAGCTGCCTCGAGCAGTTCCCAGGGTCTGGGCTCCATGCACTGCTGGAGCTGGCACCAATTGCCGAGTCTTTCCAGCAAAGGGAGTCTTTGGGGCTTCTTCTGGGTAACTGGAAATGCCTGCTGGGCAGCTCTCCCCAGCTCTTCTTAAGTCTGCTTGCTTCTTTGTCCCTTGATGCATCTTCTTGCATTCTGGGCACGCTGCTCTTTTTATTCTCCCCAGGGGCTCTGCCCCCGAAGTCTGTCAGACCTGAAAAGCACAGTTCACAAACAGGTCTGGACTCTCGGGCAAGCTCCTCCCTATCCTTTCCCGTTTGGTGGAAATGCTCTACCAATTCTGTTGCGAGTTTTCAATCCATCGTCGGATGATGGAAATGCTCCACCAATCACATAGGAGATTTCTCGAGCCCGATGTGCTGGGTTCTGTTGGTGAGTCCATCACATTTTGTTTTTAATTTCCCCACCTTGAGAGAATTTAAACTGGAGAAGCTAAATAAAAGGAATGAGACTGTTTAGTGATTTATACAGGTTTCTGTCGTGGGATCCAAATGACCATGATCTGAGCAAGCCATTTTTGGTCAGAGTCTCTATTAATTCTGGAGCAAGTAAAATAATATAAAGAGCTTCCACTGAGATTCACAGGTCACTTCCACTTAATACCAAAGTATGTGGTGCACACAATCACTTTTCTATAATCCTGTATCTTTGGTGTTACCATATATTGGGCAGGTACAGTGAATAGGCTATTTGAAACGAACATTAAGAAACTGGTTTACAAGGTTATGAGTAGAGAAGAACATTCAGAAAGGTTCTGTCCCAAATGTTCAATGACTCACACCATTAAAAGCAACATTTATTTCTTATTCATGTTCTAATTTCATTCTTTTGAAAACATTGTAAATTATACAACCTTGGTGCAGAAAAATAAATCACGTTCATTCCTTCAAGTGGCCTTCTCTTTTTATCCATTTTTATCTCTATTAAGCTATATAATTTTTCCTCTTGTGCTCTTGTAATACAAGATTGCAGTAAGGAGGAAATTAACAGAAGGGAACAGGAGGGGTAGTATTTACATTTTATAGCTCTTACAAGGTGCTAGGCAATAATTGTTTTCAAATTTTAGTTTCAATTCACCATTGAACAGCAAGTTTGCTGATGTTCTGCCTGTTTTCAGTCTCTCTAGGTAATATCAGTCTGCCGCTGCCCAAGCAGCTTTAAAACTATCAGTAGTTTATTTTGGTGCATGTTGCTTTACAACAGCATTGTCTACTTTCCTCCTAAGCAATATTCTGTACTTACTTAGAATTTACTTATACTTGGAACAGAACAGCTGGCTGTCCCTGTAATGGCAAAAGATTCACTTGGCTGGAGGTGATGAAGTAGCCAACACAGAACCAGAAATTTGGATTTTGCATCATGCTAGTTGAGAACTCTTAGTTAGCTTTTCGTTTGCTCAGTGACAAGAAAATGCCACCTTTATTTAGAATTCACTATCTTTTCCACATGTAGTCATCTCTTAACGGATTACTTTAAGCCACTCTTTCTGCGCTAACATTATACAGTTTCTTGGAATTCTGGGAGGCTCAGAATCCTTTCTGATTTTTGTACTAATCTAATGATGGTGAACTACATAAGACAATAAGAACCAAATCCTATTCTAGCTATGAGACATTTAAGTGCAACATAGGTGTCCACAGGTTAAATTTTACTTTGGTGGTGGGGCACTTTGAAATAAAACATGTTTGACGAGCTTTAACTCAAAGCACCCCACTGCCATTTTTTTCAGTGCGGGGACACACAGGCATGCTGATACATATGACATGTGGGTGCTTTTAATTAGCGCAGCTCACTAATTAAAGCAGCCAGCACCGCATCCCAGAATATGTGTAAAATTGCCCATAATGGTTATCCTTAATCCTGGACGCTAATCCGAGCTCTATCTCCGCCTTGGCCTTCCTAACAGCCCGCCTGTTAGGAAGGTAACATGTACAGGTGGGTATTCTACTTTGTAGATGCCTCGTTCTATACTTTCAACAGGGAGCTCATACAGTTCTGGAGATTGATGCACAATCACACAGCTCTCCCATTCATAGGAATGGACAGCAAGTAGACAACTCAACACATGGATCCTGCTTTAGAGGATATCCTTCAGCTGAGTATATCTGGTGTAATCTATCTTCTGTACTTTACCTTTCCTGGTATCCACCATCATTAGTTTAGAGATGCCAGAGGATACATGTCTCACTTTTCTGTTTAAAGATATAGATATCTCAGTATAGTATAAGACTGAAAAAATAGATATCTACATGGTTGGCTATATATTCCTGCAATTATACTGACTTCAGTACAAAGGTTTTCATTCTCCATTATGCACATAGTGGGTAGAGCATTTGCTTAGGATATGGAAGAGCTGGGTTCTAGGTCCACTGTAACTTTGAGGAAGTAAAAGAATTAGTATGAATTTCATTAATCATGTGTCTAAACCATGGTGGATCCATGGTATAGACATGTATCTATACCACTGTGCAAGTGGTTTGGACATGCTACGCATGCAATCCTATCCCAACCTGTGTCCCTTCCAAGAAATAATTATAACAATCTTAGCTTTTTAATAAATCACAAAAGGTAGCGAAGAGGAGGAGGAGCCAGCCACTTGCTTTAGAATTTTTTTAGGAACTCAAGCAGGGTGTAATAAAATTGCACTGAGATACTTAAATGTCTCAGCACCATGCACAATGTGCTGAACTGACCTGCTGCTCTGGGGACCTGGAGCTTCCAGAATTCCTGGTCTTGGTGCTGCCTGCCAGGCATCAAGCCAGGGTTTAATTAGAACTCTGCTTTGTATCCATCCAAATCTGAGATCTTTTAAACAACATTTTTTGGAGCTCAAATGAACTGGCATTTCCTGGGAAAACACTACTTTATCCAAAACTGAGAACGTAATTGTTCATATAGATACCTATTGTTTATAACTTACATAAAACTGCCTGGGATACAAGATGGGCACTATAGAAATAAAAACAAACAAACAAACAAAACTCCCACATACATTAATTATATTCACTGACTTTAATAGGACTTGCATGGGTTCATCTGAGGGCAGAGTTCTGTCTTGTGTCTGCCAGTGCCTGGAAAGCTTGACCTGCAATACCTTGCTATTTTAGCCTTAAGCTTCTGTTGACCATACTCTGGCATTCAGGCTAAACTGCAGTGATGTGGACATGCATCCATTTAGCACTACAATAATACCAACAAGATTATTTCCACTTGTCGGTCAAGTCTGCAGACTGCAAAGCAGAGAGCAGTAACCCAGGGTCCTCCTAGATTTTGCTGTAGATGTGATTGTGAAGGTTATAAAACCAGTATCTGTAATTTGGAGGTGACACAAATATGATCATATCATACAAGTATGTGTTGCCTCTGTGTTACAAAGTCAAACTAGAATTGTAATTGTTAATTAACTAGGAACAAGGATATATGATGATAAAAGTGTCCCTTCCTTGTTGCCTTCTTGCGTAGAAAGCCAGACATGTGCTTCGTTGCGTTAATGTGCTAAGTCTATTACAAAAATATTTCTAACTGGCACTACTACTACTACTTGGGAGATCATGTGATTTTAACACCAGCTTAGACAACTCAAGGACAAGCTGTCTGAAACCATTATACATTGCAGTAAATCATGTGATGTATACCAACCAGTTCTCACCCGCTGCATTGTTGCCCATAGCAACAGAAAAGCATGTGATAGTTCTTATGTGTTATAACTGCCCTGCAACAATGAGTGAGAGGATTTTAGCCAAATCAAGAGGACAGAAATATTGATTCAGACAGCTGGAGTTTCCCAGAGCATTGCAGTAATAATGCAGATTCATATTCCAGATGGGAAAAGGAGAGGCTTTTAAAAGAAATGATGTGGTACTTCTGCCAATGGAATATATTTTCCACAGTATATTTCTATGAACTATGCCTAAAAAAATAAAACAAATGCATTTGGATTCATTTACACTAAACAAACCTCATTCGAGTCTTATACATCTGCTGTATCATAGCGTATGAGCAGGGAAAAAGAACTGCATTAACAATTAGTAGTTATTTAATGAGTGACAGACAAGGATCTGGGAAATACAATGTAGTATCCTGAGGGGATGCAACATTATCCATGGCAAAATATTTATAAAATATAAAAATAAGGGAAAATACATATTTACACCATAAAATGAAAGAAATATAAATGTTCCTTATTCAGATCTCTGTATATTTCAGAAATGTTTGAGAGACATAGCCTAAGAAATATTTGTCAGTGATTTCAATTCATTTATTTACACCAGCGTTGTTAAAAATGAGAAACAGCCTGCTCTGCCCAGTACATTGCATTTTGGCAATGTACCATGCCTGCTTGGATATACAGCAGTTTCAGACATAATGCCTTGATTGGTATCCTAATTCCAATTTAATGTCTATAGCATTTATTTCTATAGCTGACTGGAAATTTCCCAACAGCATGTTTTTCTATTTGAAAATGCAAATTCACCAAAAGCAAAATATGTTGCATAAAATGTGCCAATTTGGCAGAAAAACCATTTAAAAAAAAAAGGGGGGAGAATTAAGTAAGCAGCAAATTTGAAAGATTACATTTCAACGTTTTTGGACTGGAACCTTGTAATTTTTCATTTAAAAATCCATACTCTTATATTATAGTACATTACATTATATAGTCAAAATAGGAATGAAATCCTTCCATTTTATTCAGACAAATTATCTCAATTGATACAAAATTAAAATTGTTTTGCAATTTATTTAATGGAATTTATGTTTGTTCTATGTTTGTACCAACATAGTCAAAATTGTAGACTCTCCTATTATATGGAAAGCCTGTTCTGTACAACTGCTACATACTCTTTTATTTATACATATAAGTATTTGTAAGAGAAAAAACAATAATTATATTGAAGTATTTTCCCTAAAGCTGTTATACATACACTTAATAATTTTATGGTTTTTTGCAATAACTCTGACAGGCAAGTTCATTTTATTTTTGGACATTGTAGAATGTCCAGAGCAGTATATCTTCATAAGTCTTAAAACTATTTGTGTATAACTAAAGTGAAGCATACATTTGATAATACCTTATTATAGATAGTGTTAAAAAATATTTCTCTGGGAAGCTGGTTTCATGATTTAGAAACTTTAGGTAAAAACTTATGGGCTCTGTGTTCTACCCTCAATTCTACCAGCTTGTTCAAATCCTCTCTGAACTTCAATCTACCTTTCATAGAATAGGTAAAATAGTATGTCTCTGCTGCAATTTACAGAAAGCCCTAGCATCTAATCTTCATCAGATTAAATTGGATGTTAAGTGCAGTTACAGTCATGAGGCAAGAATATTTTTGGTCCAGTGTTTTTATTGGACCAACTGGACATGTCTACACATACATTAATGCTCCCTAGTTACTTCATTAATGCTCCCTAGTTACTGTGCATTAAGTTTAGTACTTGGATAACCAAGTACTAAACCAATGCACAGTAATTTGTGCCAGTGCACAGGTTTTTAGTGACGCTTACTGCACAGTCACATAATACTACCTTGCAGTAGCATATTAGCACAGCTTTTGCCCAGCATGCTACCACGCAGCATTATTAGGTTACTGTGCAGTTAGCCTCTCATGTAGATGTGCCACTGTGTACCTGGGAGAGATGTTATACAAGCTTTTGGAACAAAGCATTTTTCTTCAGGTTATCCATGCAAACGTAAACAAGGGAAATTGCACAAGCATTAGTGACAGCATTACCTGAACATGAGTTTGCAAAGACGTCACACATGGCCTGATCTGTTCTGCAGACTACTTGGGCTAGTTCCAGTGAAAGGCTTAGACAGCATGAAGATAGAATTAGCATGCCTAAATCCAGGACAGTGATCAGAGGCGGGGAGTGGAATCACTGCTTAGCTGCTGTCAGGGAGGCCCATTACATGTCTTCCCATTTAACTTAAAGGTTTTCAGGTGCCTAGAGTACCAATTCATCACACAGCCAGAACTCCCACAGTCTGAGAAGCTCTGTGCATAGCTCCCACATATGTCCAAATGGGATCCAGAAATTAGGCATTCCTCTGAGAGGGGTTTGATCTAATGGCATTCTCTGAACTTATATGGCACAACAGGATCTGTTTTTTCGAAAAATAATGCAGTTCTTTTGAAACACATCCAGTGGAAGGATATCATCACAGGATGAGCAGGCTCAAATTCACATAACCTACCTCCCAGGAGAGTGCCTTAGGGTGCTTTTACACATGGTTTGGGGGAGGCAGAGCGGCACTTTAGTTAAAGGAGTTCCAAGAGCCACTCTAATTAAGGTGCTGCAGAGTCTCATGTAGCAGCATTCCCACGCTTGAAAATGGTGGCAGGGGTTCAACAGGCTTTAGTTCAAGTGCCCCGCCACCATTTTCAAGCATGCGCATGCTGATACATGAGACGCAAGAGGCTGCAGGAGCATGGTAATTGTCACACTCCAGCAGACTCAATTAACTGAGTCTGCTCCAACATGCTGTAATCACAGTGTGTCAGAGCAGCCTCCACACACCTATATCACTAGGCTAAGGTGAATCTGTATGGATGGCAGGTGTACTCTTTACTCTTCCTGTTGAAGCTATGCCACTGTGCGGCAAAGCAGGAAGAGGGAGTTAGCTTAATAGCTTAAGCAGGAAAAGGAGTTAGCTGAATTCTTTCCTGTGCAGTGAAAGCACACCCCAACTATTCTGAATACAATATAACTTCATAGTAAGTGTGTGCTTCTTGGAAGAGGTAATCATGATGTTAGGGATCAGGACATGGATGGTCTGGCTCTGTTGTTGGACACCTGAAGTACAGAAGCAGTCCAGGGTGGTTTCCCAGAACTTTGGGCATGTGAGGTGGTCTGGTGATGGATCTGGAACTGGTAGTGAAGATAGAGTGGGGTAAAGAGATGGTGCCAGAAACAGAGTAAACCAAAAGTTAACCAGGATCAAAAACCAAAAGCTAGAGCTGGAAGTCAAACTAAAATCAAGAGGAGAAAATTGGAAGAAGGAGAAGCCAAGGATCCTGTCAGAATCAGAAGCCAAAGCTAGAGTCAGAGCCAGAAGTCAAAACCAGACAACCAATAAAGAAGCATACAGAGGATCAAGAGCAAGAACCTTTCCCTGTGCCTAAACAAGGATACTGTGGTCTGGGGGCTGTCTTTTAAGGGTTGGATCATGTTGCCTCTTGCTTCAAAAGATTGGCTTCCCTGATTGTCTCACTCAGCCCAACTGGGACCAGGGTAGTGCTCTGGGCTTGCCACTGATGCCTGATCAGTTGTCCTGCTTCCCTGCTTGACCCTGACTAGGTCTAGATCTCCGCTTTGGACTTATTACACATGGGATGCAATCATCTCATGCTGAGAAGAGCATAGAATCCAGTTTCCCTGTTCCAGTGTAAGAAACCTAATCACTCAGCTAATGTACAAAATTGTAAGAAGGCTTGTTGTCACAACCACTCATTTTTTAAAATGGTTAACTCTGCTCAGTTCTTTGTACTGAAGTCCCTCAGGAGAGGGATTTCAGGCTATGGATCCTGACTGGATAGAGGTGACTCCATGCAACCTCAAATCTGGTGCTTAACTGCCAAAGGAGGGCAGGGTTTCAAACATGCCTTTCTCTTCAGACTTTTCCTAATAGCTCGTTCTACATAGTTCCCTGCTCAGCATGCTGGTAGTTTTGGATGTCACAGGTACCTACTACTTCCTGTATACTGAATAGGGAGCCTTGATCATTAATGGAGGGTTCTGGCATCCACCCCAGTGACTAGACATGTAAAAGTAAGGTGTTGCAGAGTCTAACCTTAAGGCGCATATGTCCTTTACTGGAGACAGCGTTCATGACTGGTCAAGGTGCACGAGATGGGAAAAGCCTGGCCTGATCTCAAAATGTGCAGGATCTGTAGTCAGGAACAACATGTTTTACTTGTAAACTCAGCCTGCTTGATGTGAAAAGCCTTATCTCATACTTTCTAAATTGGGCAATATCCTGATTAGATTTGCTTTCTTAGTGCCATCATTACTGGAAGTCACTTGCAAGGGTGATTTAGGAGCTGCTTACTCAAGCTTCACACAACTGCATGAACAAGTGGTTACAGTAAAAGTGAGGAGATAAACACCTTTAAAATTAAGCCCTTTTAGCTTTAGCTTCACTGTTGTTTGCTCCCAAGACAGATGTTCAGTCTAACAATGACATCAAAGAGCTGGAAAAGGCATCTAAAGGATGGTCATAATAAATTTAATAATAAATTAAAAGTAATGGTTTGTATATACCCCACACCCACATCCACATGCATACATAGAGAGAAATGCATGCATGGACAAATATACATACACACATGTGTATATGAATGTGTGTATTAAAATGGGGAAAAACTATAACAGCGTTCCTAAACCACTATTCATTTTGTTTCCTTCTAGAATCTTTCCACTTTTTCAGTGCATACAGCTTTCCTTCTCTTGGGCTTTCACACCCTCAAATAAAGCCTCAGCAGTTATTACTGCATATAGTTTTGCCACAATATGTCTAAAAATAATTATTGTTTCATTCATGAATGACTTGTTTCCCCAGCAGCTGGGTGGGGGGGTACGGTGGCAGCAGCAGCTCAGCGGAGGGAGCGCAGCAGCGGTAAGCAATCAGGGGTCGGCAACCATCTCAAGATGCTGCCAGCAGCGGCGAAGGCGACCAGCGGCAACCGCTGACCACATGCAGATGCTGCTGGGAGTGTTAACGGCAGGGGGAGGGGAGTGGCGACAGCCCGCAGGTGCCACCAACAGTGTCGGGAGCACCTTTTCGTAGGGGGTGCACCACCATGCTCAGGGGGTGCACATGCACCCACGTGTACCCCGTACATGTCACCAGTGGTTTCATTGTAATATTCTCACATTAACTAAAATGCCTAGGTTCAATATCTTTATTTCAGTAAAAGTATTCCATTTTTTAAAATGTATTGATTTTTTTTTTTGCTTTTTGAGTGATTTTTCAAATACACAGACATTTGGAAATCCTAGTACCAGGTAATCCATTTTCAAATACACAGACATTTGGAAATCCTAGTACCAGATATTGTTAAACATTTATCTTATGTTACTGAAAAAGCTACATATGGAATAATCTTTAGTGAAGAACAAGAAGTGTTACCTGGACATCCCCTGACACGTATTCAGAATATATTTCTCACTGTTTAGGAATGTTTAACTGTAGGGGATACTCGCCAAAATAATACAACATAATTGTAATGTTTGTTTGTACAGGCAAAGTATAAGCTACCTTAGTTAAAGACTATAATCATAATAGTTGCTGTTTATAGGATACCTTTGCCAAATGTTCTAAGCATGTAAAAACTATAACTACAGTAAAATCTGAGTTGTTAACATGACAACAGAGCCTAATAAATTCCCACTTTTAACCCAGTGTTTTTAAACCCTTTCTAACAACCACAGCAGTATGCAAGTGTTATGTTTTAGCTGTACAAGCCAGTGCTTCTCCATAAAGTTTCATCTTCATTGTCCAGGGGATTCTTAAAGGGCAAGAAACAATCATATTTGAACATGGAATGCGAACCATGTAAATTACATGCTCCTTCATACACGTGCATATATGTATACTGACAGATATACATGAATGTAACTATCAGCATTTACATGTGCACATATACCTATAGGTGAATACAGACACATGTACACAGACACAACCTACTTTCCCTGCAGCAGATTAAATATCTTGGAAATTTCAACAAAAGACTTTGCTATTTTTCGGGTGAGATTTTGTGGGGAACCTCTTATGACACAGCACCAAGCCTAGGAGGTTGGAAAGGCTAGGGTAGGTTAAATCAATTTTGCATTCTCTCAATATTGGGCTGTTCCAGAAATGTATTAGACAGCCTCCAGAGGCTGCCCAGTGGACCTCAGCACACTCTCTACACTAAAGTGTGTCTGGGGGGTTCTTCACAGAGCAACCTACACTGGGGGAACCTATCCTACCTTAAGGGAACCTATCCCAGATGGAAGTAGAGAGTTTTAAGACTTCTTTAAAAGATAGAAGACTTCTATCCTAGGGTTAAATCCCTTAATCATAAGCTATCCCAAATTGGTACTGTAGGGCTTTATTTGTTAAAGTCTATAAAGTCTTTTGATCTCTGTACATCAGACGCCATAAAATAGATTATGTAGGAGTATTCCATGTAGTCTTTCCATGCATTTCCACAGGCTGTATCATCACCAAGGCAATCGCTTAGCAAGGAGCTGTGAAGTTATTTTCCCAAGATTACGGCAACATTTGCACTTTTTTTTTTTTGATGGCATAAATGCACCACATGTCCATGAGGAAGCATAGGAGAGGGAGGGAGAAGGATATCAGCACCAGGATTTTTTTCATAAATATTAATTTTTTTCCTGAAGCTGTGTAATGTTTAAAATCATATCCATGGAAATAAAAAGTTCTCTAGAGAAGACTAGACAAAACAGAAGCCACAAGTTTTAAACTCCTTTAATAAAATCTAGTCTAGTATAAAGTAAGGAGATGATCTAAAACATTTAAGATGTCCTCAGATTTGCAGGGGTCAAAAGGCCATGGATTCTAGTTAAAATATGTGCTTTATAATAGGAAGCTGATTTGCTTAACTTGATGGAGCAGCCTGAGAGTTCACATGGTGAGAAAGACTTCTCGCTATACAAAAAACTGTGAATTGTATTTGAAATGAATATTTCTGAATAAAATTGG
>NW_005842117.1:98244-134413 GCF_000455745.1 Alligator sinensis | reverse complement strand
AGCTCCACTTTGCTTTAACAGTGACCTTATTTCAATTAATTCATTAATTCATTAATTAATTCATAAGCATCAATAAAGACAGAGGTGCCCTCAGTTTTGTACTCTATTCCTCTATATTGTTGCAGGACAAACATCACAAGCTTATCCCAAATAAATGTAGCTATTAGGATTCCTTGGGTTTGTTCTTTGATCCTTTCGCAGTTCTAGGGGGTGAAGAAAAAAAGTAATATACCAGTTGTAAATATCAGCTTGTCTCTTGTTTTGCAGGATTTTGTTGTCTTTTCTTGATGAAAATGATATCAGCATTAATTTCCCAGATGTGTGGTTGTGGATACCCTAGACCATTATACATTAGACCTACCACTTTTGTCATTAGGGGCTTTTTTTTTACCTACATCATCCTGATTTTGACATTTCCCCATCACAGTGGATGGGGAAAACCACATAGTATCATGCATTCTGAGACAAATCCTTATTACATTCAGATTTACAGCTAGCCAAGAAATGTTTTTTCTATCCTATAACCTTCTCTAATATTTAAGGATTCTTGTTTTGCATCAGAATTAATAGACATATTTACTTTTCAAGTCTTCAAAATTGAAAAACCTCTCAAATGATTCTGATGTAAGTCAGTTGAAATATCCTATCTCAAATAATTTTGAAGTGTTTCATTAAAATCTGCCCTTAATTCACCTTTTGTAAAAATATTTAGACTAGCTTAGATTTTTAAGTAAAAAATGTGAATTAGAAAACTGATTTTTTTTCACTTGAAAAGTCAAAATTATCCATACTATGATATTTTTAAAAGGGCAACTGAAGGCTAAGGCATTCCCCTGAGGCAAGGGGACAAAAATCAGGAAGCTGAAAGAGTATTATAAGCTCTCTGAGTAAATGACCCCATAATCTCAGATGACTTGAGTCTGCTCTTTGATAGTCTAACACTCTTATTTTCCCATGGGGGACTCCACCAGTCCACAAACGAGGATTTCAGAGGAACTTTAGCAAGTTACTTGGGATTTCTATCACCCTTGACTTCCTTATCCCTTGAAATGAGCTGACACTATTATTATTGCACCTTTTTCAGTATTTCAGCACTGCCATTTTCTGATCCTGAACTTGTATTCTGATTCTAAGACAATTTTGACCTTTAATAAATATACCTGTGATGGTCTGGAAAAAAATGGGAAATAATTAGCTAAAAGCCTTCTAATCAATTCTGTAATGGATACAATTAATTCTTTTCCAGCTGAGTAAAATTTGGCTCCAAAATGATATCCCTAATGGGAGAAGAAAGATATTAGCTAATCAGAGACTGCTGTTTAGGTTTCTCATGTATTTTTATTTTCTAAAGATCCTCTTCATAACTAACTACTAATTCTGGTAGATCAAATGTTGATCAACTTGCTTGAAACCATAAAGCTATACCAATCCCAGTGACACAATAGAATCAATTAGAAATCTGCAATAATTGAAATCCACTCTCAGAGGGTACATGCAAATGTTACACTTAGCGCCCATCGGTATAGACATTCAGGAGGTTAGATCAGGCTAAAAATAGCCAGTCCAATCTAAATTAGTTGACCTGAGGAGGTGAACTGAATTAGATCATGAATGGGTTATCCTAATCTACTGACTGTCTGTAGATGCTTGGAGAGCAGCCCTGGAGCTGGGAAAGCCCAGCTGCCCACATCAGTCCTGAAACTGTGCTCTTCCTACCAACACCACCTCTACCCTGGCTGCTCTATTTTTAGCCTCCTGACCCTTCCACCTCTGGACAGGTATCCCCTGCTGCGGACCCACCAACTTCCCCGCAGACCTACCAGTCCCCAAGTTCCCACAAACCCCACTAATCCAGCCTGTCCTTCCCCCCACCCCAAGTTGGGGTTCCTGGTATGGCTTCCAGCTCTGGCAAATGTGTGTACAAGTCACTCCCAATCTACATGTGTTCATAGATTGGGTATTGCGAATGCCTTTACATAGCCAAGTGACTTCAGGGTTTTCTTGGTTTTAGGGTTTGGGGCCTTTTTGAGGGGATTTTCCGGAGTAGAGAGCAGACAGATAAGCCTCAATTTGACCAAACGATTCCCTTCCTGAGGTTGCTGCCTGTGGAAGAGTACAAAGCAGCCGGGACAACATCCTAGAATTATACATCAACTTTGAGGGTCTCACTTTGGCATTGGACCTAGTAGAGCTCATCCTTTCTATCTTAATCAAATATAGTTTTTCCTATATGCAGCTATCATTTTTCTTCTTTATCATCAATAAATTAACCACATTGTGTTATGCTACACTGACAAACTACCAGAAGCTGTGAATAGAATTTGTGAAAGATGTTCCGCTTATGACCTTGTATCTGTTTCCTCTACTTACTGTAATTGCATGGCTCTATTTTAAGCTTTCACTGATCATACTAATTTACAGTTTCATTCTGTGTCTGTCTGGTGTCTCGGGCCTTATAGCCTAGTTCCTTATTTTAGTGCTCTGGTAACACAGCCTACCACTAAGGTATTGAACAATTTATAATGTCAGATCTTACATGGCAGACAAGATTATAAACCAGAATTTGTCTTTATCTACTCTCTAGACAACACAGAGGAAGTGGAGGCTGCACAATTCTACCCAGAATCACACAGTTTGCAAGTTTCCCCAGTGGGTGTAAGGCTATTATGAGCAGATACACCATACCCAGTAGCCCTGGAGTGAACTACACACTCAGTAGCTCCATTCTGTCCCAAAGTGACAGAAAGTCCTCTGACTGCTCTATGCTCTACTCAGACAATGCCTAATGTTACAGATTTCTTCTGCCATAGCTGTATTAGTCAAATGTGTGGCAAGGTGTGACTTCTGAATAATCAGCAGCTTTCTGTGCCAGCAGAAGCCACAAATGTAGACACAGTTATCCCAAAATAGCTGTTCTTTTACAGCAGCATTTATTTTGCACATGATAGATGGTTTTGCTATAGAGATACAAAGTACAAATTTACCATGATAGCTGTATCTACAATAGGAGAGTTTTATTGGTATAATATACAGATATTATTACCCCACATTCAGTGTAGTCATAGTTTTAGTCACCAAAATATGAAAATCTTAGCCTTGATTTGTCTCTAGGGGCATACTGACCTAGCTAAATGCATTCTGAAACAGACTGCATAAGCTTCATCTGACTTAGATAGTATATTACTGTAATCCTAAAGTAGTACTAGTGATTTCAAGTCCTGCTAGTGTTATCCAAGGGATGGGGTATAGCAATAGGAACAATGAATAGTAATAACTATTTCTGAAAGCATCTGTCTTAGATGCTTTCAGTAACAAGCAAGTTACCTAGTGAGTTCTGTAGTCTGGGAAGAAAAATCAGTCCTTTCTGAGGGAAAACAGTTCAGAAAATAATCTTTATCCTGACACTTAGCTATTGAGGGAAGAAAAAGAAGGCAACAAAAGAAAATGCCTTATGGTCACTAGTGATTGACACAAATATTTAGCTTGGGGCTAAGAATTATCAATATACTGTAAAATCATCTTAATTGTTAAAAGTTTGAAGCTTCCTCCCCCAAAATAATATTCATTCACTATCACTTATGAGTGGATTCTACAACTAAAAGTTACTTATCATTTTATACCAGTTCTCAGAAAGTCTAGAAACTGCCTTGTGCTTGCACTTTATTCTGATAACTTTAGCATTGCCTCAAGTAATTACAATCATGCTCTGCCTGACAACAAATATTGATAAATATTCTACCTTGTTCTAGTGGGCTTATTTTTCTCCAAGAACTGCCATTTTTGGTTCAAGAGAAAGAGCTTCAACATTTTTACTGGGAGAACAGGGACTCTCCTAATAGAAATTGAACATGATCAGAGGTCAGGAAAACAGGCCTTACTATGAGAGGCTGAGACCCATGGGACTCTTCAGTCTGGAAAAGTGCAGGCTCAGGGGGGACCTGATGGCTGCCTATAAGTATATAAGGGATGTACATCAGGATCTGGGGGAATGCCTGTTCACCAGAGCGCCCCAAGGGATGACAAGGTCAAACAGTCACAAACTCCTCCAAGACCGTTTCAGGCTGGACATAAGGAAGAACTTTACTGTCCAAGCCCCCAATGCCTGGAACAGACTCCCCCCAGAAGTGGTGCAAGCACCTACTCTGGACTCCTTTAAGAGACATTTGGAAGTTTATCTTGCTGGGATCCATTGACCCTAGCTGACTTCCTGCCCCTGGGGCAGGGGGCTGGACTCGATGATCTTCTGAGGTCCCTTCCAGCCCTAATGAAATCTATGAAATCTAATCTGTGAAATCTATGTATTATAACATCAATTTTTCTGGGTTAATAACCATGCAGCCATTCTGCTAGTCATGTCAAAGACTAAGTAGGTATAGAATCATAGAAAATGTGGGTTGGAAGGGACCTCAGGGAGTCATGAAGTCCAATCCCCTGCTTAAAGCAGGGTCATCCCCAACTACATCATCCCAGCCAAAGCTTTGTCTAGCCAGGTCTTAAAAACCTCCAAGGATGGAGAGTCCACAATCTCTCTGGGTAACCTGTTCCAGTGTTTTACTACCCTCCTACTGAGAAAATTCTTCCTTATATCTAACCTAAACTTCCCTTGCTGCAACTTGAGCCTGTTCCTCCTTGCTCCGTCATCTGCCACCACTGAGAACAGTCTAGGTCCATCCTCTTTTGATCCCCGCTTCAGGTAGTTGAAGGCTGCTATTAAATCCTCTCTTAGACTTCCCTTCTCCAGACTAAATAAGTCCAGGTTCCTCAGCCTATCCTTATAAGTCATGTGCCCCAGACCCCTCAGCATTTTGTTGCCCTCTGCTGGACTCTCTCCAATTTGTCCACATCTTTTCTGGAATTAAATATGGAAGAAATATGTTTCCATAATATTTGGCGGCTCCATTACTCTATAAAAATTCAGAGGACCTTACCATTGCTCTTATTTACTTTGATAAGTTCATTCAGAAAAAAAAGATAAAGATATTCGTGAAAATATTTACTTGAGGCTTACTTGTTCCTTGTGATTACAGGCCAGCACTGATTGATGCGGAGCTGGTCTTCCCTATAAGAGTACCAGAAGCACTCCTCTTCAGAGAGTGAACAAAAAACGAGCATAATTAACTGATTCTCACTAGCTAAGAGTGCCCTCAATGCACTATCATCCCAATAAAGATGTAGAGCTAGTTACTGCCAAACTTCCTAAAGTCTGTGGGTCAGGGACAGAAGAGCTGGAGAACCACGTTGAAGTGAACAGAATACAGTGCACTCCAGCTGTATTCGGCTAGTGTAGTATCTTGACAATTGTCATCTGGCACAGGCTCAAACACGGTAACGTGTATTCTAATCTGCTTTGGGGGTGGACTGGGCACAGAAGTATATAGTCAAAATCTGACACACACTCTTCCTGCTTTCCAAACCTTTGACAAATTAGAGAATCTGGCCTTTAGATTTCACACTAAAAAAATAGTGAGTTAATGAATTTTAGTATCATGCTAGTACTGGAGACTGAAATCTATTATTTATGTATGGAAAAACCACAGCATGGTAAGAAGTGCAACATACCTCTCAGAGTTCTGCCAATATGCCTGCCTCTGAACTTGGAGGAAGCACCTGGAGGGAAGGGAAAGTTCTTCACTCTCTATGCTCAAAAAAGTGTTCTTATAAAGATAGCAGTGTTTAACTCTTGTACTGCTCCGAGGGAAGGAAACAACAGAAATAGGAGAAATTGAAACAGGACAAGAAGATATGTTTACAGAGAATGTTATATCATTTCATCATCTCACACATAAGAATGTTTCACATATAAAGTGCTGAATAAAAAAGGGAAAACAACTTAGAAGCAGATCTAGAAAAGTCGAGGAACAGTCATAAAGGGGAAGCTTAAAGTATATTTATATTGTAATACAGGCAGTCTTCAGACTTACAACACAATTGGTTCTTGAAAACCATGTCTTAAATCAAAACATTGTAATGATTTTCCCATAGGAAACAATGTTATAAATGGGGGATTGGTTCCTGAACCAAGGCCTGATACCCTATTTTCACCAAAAATAACCCAGAATTTTGTACTCAATCAATTATAGATGAGTAATATAGCTACATTAATGTATTTATATTGTAAATAGCAATCATATTGATTTGGAAGGACTTCTTTGAGGTGACTTTGCTTGACTTTTTGAAGGGCTCTTGGTTGGACTTTTTGATGGGTTCTTGCATGAGTGACTAGTGCCTCCCAAATCTGGGAGGGGAACCAGCGAGGCATGACCAGGGGGTAAGTTCTCCCCCAGTTGCTAAGTGTGCCAGTGGCATGGTGGTGGCATAAATGCCAGCCAATTTCAGGGGGAGCACTAGTGCTCTCTGTGTCCCCCTATCAGCCAGAGTGCATGCTGTTGAGGGGGAGGGAGGGGACAGCACTCTCAGGGGGGGCATGTGCCTTGCCTGTACCCCTCCTACATGTTGCCTATCGGTTCTTGGCTGGGCACAGGACGTGATTCCATCACTGTAATTTATATTTTTTTTTACACCAGTGAAAATTATATTGGAATCTGGAACAGATGGACTAGCTGTCTGTGGGATATTTCAGTGGCAATTGTCAGTACCCTGGAAATTTAATTGTGAAGATGTTATTTTTGCTACTAGGTGGTACGGGTTTGATCAAGGAGTTGATTTGTTGATGTGCTGATTTTATTTTGGGGGGAATGCCGTTTTTTGCTGAAAGAGGTAAGATTTGATAGCTGGGATTATCAATGTTATTCTTTCCATACTGGAAAGTGTTTTGCTATGATTATGCATACATAAAAGACATATTTTAACCTCAGGTGGACTAACCAAAGTCAGACTGTAGGTACATGAAAGTTTAGCAGCCTTTACACCAGTATAAAAGTAAAGTAGGCACAAGATATTCAGCTGTACATCAGTTTGAGTCACTATTTCAGTGTAACTTACCCCACAAAAATCATTTTTTATTTTGAGTGAATAAGGGGGCAAAAAAAATCAACTCTTGGGTTTCTTTGTACAGGTGTGACCCTGCTGACAATAACATCTCATTGCCTCTTCATGGTCTCTTACAAATTTTACAAAGACATGAAATCCTGCAAGTGAAAATTTTCTCTTACCCATCACCATTCAGAGCACTGCTAGAGAAAAAAAAGAGCCCCTGTCACATTAGAAGATTTACTGCTGTTTTGCCAGACAGTTAATAAATCCATAATTGAGATGTCAAAATAAATGCCTGGATTATCAAGAGTTATTTTTATTGTATAGGCCTTATTTTGTCTGTTTCCAGCCACGCAGGAACAAAGAAATGGTTATGTGCATGTAATGTACATAGAACATGACCATGTTGAACCTTTTTCAAAAAAGGCAAAACAAAACATATGCTTAAATAAGCCAAATATTTAAAATATTTCCTGATTGCATTTTACTCTTGAAACATATGTTGTTTGTTGCATCATGCTGGTGGTTATTTAACTAATAAAGTACCTCTAATCTGCTGATGACATCCACGCAAGAAAAGCATGACTAAGAACTGAAAGGATGTAAAATTGAAACTTCTTACTATAAGTTTCTGAAGAGTTGAGATTTCTTGGAAATAAAAAAAGAGTCACACAGGAAATGTCTAGTCATTTCTGTAAATTTATGTAACATTGAAAACAAACATTATTTCATGACTGTTTCATCCTTTAACAATATTGCAAATTATTTCAGACATCCATGTGCAAGAATGCCTCTTATCCACTCTCAAACTGTTAAAAATGTCTTACCTGTAATTTTGTTTTAACCTAGCCTCAGCTGAATACAGTTTTCTATATAAGTTTCTTTATTTCAGGCATTGACTTTAAATGTGCACCTATGAACAGCAAATAGTATTAAGGCCCAGATTCAGTCTTGTTCTAAAGCTTGGGTGCTTATACATGTGCAGTGAAATTGCCTCCGATGCACTGTAATTACAATGTCAGAGCAGACTTGATTACCATGCTCCAGCAGACTCCAGCATCATGTGTGTCAGTGTCCCCACACTGAAACATGGCAGTGGGCTCTTTAACTAAAGCTTGTTCAATGAGATTTAGTTAAACACTTAACTAAAGCTTGTTCAATGAGATTTAGTTCATCCCCCCACCGCCGTTTTTGGGGATGCTGACACATGTGATGCTCTGGGTGCTTTAATTAGAGCTGCTCTCAGAGCTGCTCTAATTAAAGGGTCCCCCCCACACCCAGAGCATGTGTATAAATGGCCCTGTGTCTAACTTCAAGTGCAAAATAATTCCATCAGTAGTAGTTCCATCTAACCATCTGGAGAATCAAGCATCAATTCCAACCTATCCCTGTCTGATTTAAGAACCCAAGTTTAGATGGAGGTTATGTGAGAAACAAAAAATAAGGAAAGGGCTTGTAAGGAAAGCAGGAGTTTAAGCTATGTAACCACCCCTCACTAGTACTCAATTTGGCCAGTTATCCTCTCAGACACTTTTCTATTTAAAAAAATGTAATTTAGGACTATTACTCCTCCCAAATTAAGTCCGCTAGTAAAAGGTGGGAGATGAAAGTTACTTCTTAAAAGAAAAATTAAAGGACAGTGTCGGAACAAGAATGGATGGGAATATATTTGGGCTGGAATTAAGAGAAGATTTCTCACTATCAAAGGAAGTCCTACAACAGCTTCTTAATAGTAGTGGAGGCAAACTATGTAACCGGTTTTAATATGAAGCCACATATGGTCATATGACATGGTGCCTGCAATAGCAAGGCAGACTATCCTCAGACTATCCTGTGTCCCTATGTATAGCAACAAATGCAGATGTAGAAGCAGCTGAGCTCATAGATGAATAAGGGACAGATAAAAAGGGCTTCTTTAGTTTAAAAAAAAACCCTAATTATATTTTCTGTATAATAAACGTAAATCAAGATTCTAGAGGAAATGGATCCAAAAATCAACCTTAATTTGTGTTAACCTTATTGTTTGATGAAGAATATATTTCTAAGGTAAATTGCATTTTAGAAATCACCAGAGTGTTTAGTTTTATAAACCTTTTCATTGTTCACTGCTGAGCTTTTGACAAAGAGAACAATTGTCATTACATATTTTCTTGTTTGAAATATATTTAACAATAATAAAGGTGTCCTATTCTGGTATCACAACACCATGCAGAGTATGCAATAAAAGGCTAACAGCACAACTTTTGGCCAGGTACAAGGGTTCAAAAAGCACAAGGCAGAAGTGATGTAAGTAATGCACTTTAGTCTAAATGCCCTAGGTTAGTTTGGGAGGAAACAGAACACGTCTGCCCTTTGGTGAGGGGGGTGGGGACACGCAGGCTGCCTAAACTGGCCAAGATCGGCAGGTTGTTAGGGGCACTCTTGCATGCCTTCCAGGATGCTCCACTGACTCCCTGGGCTGCTGGAGCCTCCTGGGCACAGCCAGTTGTGCAGGCCACCCCCGACTGGCTGCTGAGCATGGGGAAGCAGTCCCCCTCCCTTTTCCTCCCCACCCCCTCCAGCTGCTCTGTTAGCCAAGGAAATCTGCCAGGCAAGGTGGGGAGGGAGGGAATGCTGGCATCTGTGTCCCTGCACGGGGACCAGTGTCTCCCCCCAACACACTCACCTGCCTGCGCCTGACAGCTGGCCAGAGGCAGGAGGTGGGGCTGGGGACAGAAACTATTCTGGCTTCTCTCTGTGACAGCCCAGGTGCAGAGCCATGTAGGCACTTGGACAGAGCAACTGAGCACAAGCTGAGTTCCAGCATGCCTCCCTGCAAGGGGAGGTTAGCAGCGAGATGCAAAGGCATCTGGGAAGCCAGAGTACAGAGACCTAACTTGAGTTGATAGGGGGATCTAGCCCAAAAGTTTGATAGACTGATCTGACCTAAATCATTTAAATCTGATACTATATCAATCTAGGTCTGTTTTAGACCAGATGCCACCATTTTTAAACCAGTTAATGTGCACTGAATTTTTGCTTGCTTATGAGTGTAGACTGGTTTACAACCACTTATACTGGCATAAGTGTAATGTCTGTACCTGGCCTTTGTATAGGAAGACATGAGGTCAAACATTGCAATCAGAGGGCAGGTCCCCATGTGCAGGGGCATGCACTTGTAGAGGCACAAATAGCAGTGGCACAAATTTGTGCCACTGCTTTGTGCCCCATCACACACCCCTATATGTGTGCTTTGGGATGCAGAAAATTGTCTTGGGTAGAGGTAGGGAAGGCTGGGGCCAGCATCTGTGCTGGCCCCAGCACTCTCACCTGGTGTCCAGGGTGGCATGCTAGAGAAGCAGGGGTGCAGGGCGCAGAGGCCTGGCTGGCAGCCAGAGCATTGCTCTGGATGGCTCAGCCTCTATTTGTTCTGGTGCACACTTGTTTTGTATGTGTTGCACCACTTTTTGTTCTGGTGCTTTCTGTTGCTACCAGGATTTGCCAGCAGCAAATTTTGCCACTGTGCAAAATTTGTTTTCATGCTCCCTGTGTGTGGAGCATGTGGTTTTGGTGCCACAAACCACATGTCCCTGTATGTGGGGACCTACCCAAAGCGTGTACTCATTGTTGACTAATGCATACATTGCCACTACTTATTTCTATAATGAGAGTAGACATAGTGTATAAAACCTCATCTTTGTTTCATGCTCATGTGAATACTCTAATTTATGCCAATGGTCTATTTACATGAATAAGGAGGTCAAGACATAACACTAGTTTGTAAAGGACGTTGGCTTCCCACAGGATGAATATCAAATTCATAAGTGAAAGCTATTCTTGTTATCTTATTTGATTCACAACACTAAAATTTGGGAATTGAGTTAAAACAGGGCCCGATACCGAGCTGTGCTAAACAACGTGCACATGACTGCTGTACATTCTTAACATATAGAGACAGCTGAGGAGACAATTGAGGATATTCAGTACTATCTAGGATCAGGCTTATAAAAAGTATGAATACAGTTCTAATTCATATGTGCCCAAGTTTAAACCATTCTTGAATACGATATGGCTACAACACAATTAACCACTCAAACCAGTTCACCTAACAAGCATTTAGTACAAAGTGACTCAACCAATATTGATGAGCACAGAAGTTTTCTAAGGACACATTAGTGGGGGAAAAAAATCTGATAATTTCAGTAAAATATAATCCTATTAGAAGAGTAAGAACAATTCTTGGGAAGAAACACAAGGCTGGCAAACAGATAGCTTTGTAGAGTGATTGTTACACTTCATGTAGGTTTAAAGCTTTAAAAATCTTAATTGGATCATAATCTGCACTATAGTGGTTTGTGTTGTGAATCCAAACTATGCAAAATCTTAAATGACATTCACATCAAATGTATTAAGAACCGAACACCTAACACAATGTTTTGGATTAACAGAATCCAAACAAAGGGAGCACAATATATGATTTCAATACATGCAAGAATCACTCTAACACTAGTCTTATCCAGTTATGGTACGCTGATTTTACCTGAAGTCTTTTGTACAATAATGAGCTGAATGCAGAAAATATAAAAAAATATTATTATGAATGTAGTTCTTTTATTCCCCCTCCTCCTTTAAACTTAGTAGCCAATAGTGTTCTTCTCAGGGAGTAAAGGGGAGAACAGAAAAGCAGAAACTTGTGTAGTGTCTTTTAGAAGGTACATGTGTAAGGGTGCCTAGGATACATATCAGGACTGTCCAACTGATGGCTTGTGGTCATGGCCCCTGGGCTCCTGCTAGGTCACTTCTCCCCCTATCTCTCTGCCTGTAACAGCAGCCGAGTGCTTTAGCCTCCTCCTTCCTCCTCTGGATGCTGTTTCCTGCCCCTCTGTACCATGAGGATGAGGCAGTGTGCCACAGGGACCAGAGGGTGAATCCAGTGCTGTGCAGGTGTGCAGCGTAGCTAAGGAGGGCAGGACCCACATGGCTGTATGGTGTAGAAGTTGGGTACAAGGTGCAGAAGCAACACCCACATGGCTTGCAACCAGGGGGCTTGTGGCTTGCCATGATGTGGCATGTATGGTATGTGGCCCTTGCTGTTTGGCCCACAGGCACGCAGCCCCTAGCTGCTTGGAAGTTGGATGGTCCTGGTATAGATGAAGAAGCATATGCAGTCAGCAACTGATGCTGCAAGAGAGTCTTTGGACACTGCACAGTCCTGGAGGTAAACTGGCCTACTACTACTGCCATGTCTTCTGACTCCACTGACTTTACTGGCAGCTACAGGTTCCTTGAAGTTATTAAGACGTGATTCATTCTGTTTATAACACCCTGAATATAGAGGGTGGATGTGCCATTTCATGTTCAAAGTTCAATTTGGGTGAAACTAGGTGTGTGATTTTTACCTTTAGATGCCTAACTTACAAAATACAATTCAAGCTGTTTTACAGTGAGCCTCCCCAAAATTGAAACATATTTGGGTCCTTGATTTTGAAAGTCTAGCAGAAACATTGTACTGTCACTAATTGAGATCTGTGCAGGGGGTTGAACCAGGTGACCACAGAGTTCCCTTCCAGCTCTACAGTTCTGTAAGATCTTTTTTACAGAAGTTAGGAGTATAATTAATTATTTTAAAAGAAAACAACACCCATTTTTTTTTATACCATTTTGTGTAATTTTAAATTGGGAGAAGAAATTTTTACCACTTGAGTTTTCCTTCCTGATAGACCAAGGAAAGAAGAACTTTGTAATTTGGAGATGCAGTATTTTCTCTTACATTTTTCAATGGGTGTCTTTGAGCTGGATAGGCCTAGAATGGAGCTTTGCTGCAATCACCCAGTAGCACTGCACTGTGTTAACTCATAAACAGAAGAGAGAAAGAATGATGCCTCTGATGGTATAGCTACACTACCATTCAAGGTGGGACTGGAGCTTTTGCAGACATACACAAACTACCTTTAAGTTGGCTAGCCTGGATGCTGATAACTGGGCAGTAGACTACTGTATGTCCACACTGTATGTGCACACATTAGGACAGCGGGCTGCCTCATGATGTTATTCCATTCACTGGTTGGAGGGAAAAGAAATCCCAGCAGATTACTTGTAATGGGCTGGTTTAATTAATTAGGCATATTTCTTAGACCTGAATGGCTATGTGCACTTTAAACTTGTTTATGTATAAAATTGATTTATATGCCATGTTATTGGTGGTATGAATATAAAATACATTCTTTCGCAGGAGGAAAGATGGTGTGGAACTGGGGCTAAGTACAGATATTTAAAAAGTCTGAGGCGGATTCAATCTGTTACGTGGTTTCCTGTAAGTGGTGTAGTTTAAATCAGTAGCAAAGAGAACACACATTTGCCCTTTGGTGGCGGGGTAGGGCGAATCTTAGACTGGGTTCCACCATTTTTAAGTTCGGTCTTTGTGTGCCGAACTTCTGTTCTCTTATGAGTATATACCAATGTTGTACACAGAACTTATGATCTGTTACAGTTATATACCTGTTTCCGATCACTTATACCAGTAAAAGTATAATGGCTATACCTGGCCTGAGTGATCTTGGTATAAGCCTGATTTCACTGCATTTAAAAGAAGTATTAAAACTGACTTCAACAAGGCTAACTTTTTACCACATATTTTCTTACCAAATGTATATGGAAAATATGAAGCAAAAGTAATACTTTAAGGTCATCAAACTGAATAGACTGTCAAAGTTAGAAGAAGCATTGTTCAAATTACACTGGGTACATTTATATGTGTGCTTTATTGCACAGTAGACTAATTTGCTGTGCAGGAAGCATCATCGTCTACATGTGTGAGGTAATTAGGCTGGTGTAGACTAATTTAATGTGCCATCAAATAGTCCTGTCAGACACAAGTACAAGGAAATGGCGGAGTAAATTACACTGCTTACAAATCAAATGTAGGTGGTGATGTCTGGATTAATTTTCTCCAGCTCAAACTGTGACAGAGTTTATTCAGTTGCATTAATTGCATGTGTACACATGTCCAGTTTGTACTAATGGGCCACTCTGGTGTCTAACAAGATATGTCATTTCATAGTGGACATGTTATGAGGCCAGTTATGATTATGTATGCATAACATAGTGTGTTTAATGATCAGATTTTGCCTTGATAATTATCTGATACGTATGAAGAATATTTAGGCCCAGATGCAAATCAGGGCATAGGTCCATAGAAAAGCTTAACTTCTTTCTAATTCTAATGGTTTATGTACCAGGTTAAACCTTATTCTTGGGGTGGGCAGTGTCCACTTCTCTTGTCTAAGCTGTGTCATTATGTAGAAAAAAAAATGAAAGATGCATTGCATCAGATGGAAGAAGCAAACACAAACATGACTGTCATACCAGTGGTTAAGGCAATCATTTGAGAAGTTCCAGGCCCTTCTCTTTGGACTGTTTACGTATTTTTACATTAAATAGTCAATAGATAAAATACAGTTTTTGGAGAAGAGAGTAGAACCCAGTTAACTGCTATCGTGTTTCCATCACATTGTAGTTCATATATTATCACTTTATCATTTTCAAAATATGCAAAGGTAGGGTATGTATCCTGTCATTTATCTACTAAGGAAAACAAAGATTACCCTGATATCTTTGAGGTATTTTTTCATACCCCTCAGCAGTCAATCTAACATTTTTATGGACAATCAGGTGTATTAAAAAGAAACATCTGAAAATTGCTGTTGAAGAATTTAAGAAAATAGGTGTAGTTTAAGGGAATCATTTTGGTTTTTGCTTTTGATAATTTCATTTCCCTATATTAAAGTGCTTTATTTGCATTGTTACTTTGAGTAGCTGCCTCAACTCTTCTTTAAATCATGAAATCTGCTTTTAATGCCTGAAATCCTGGCCCTGTTGAAATCAATAGCAAAACTCTGACTTAAACACTTCCTGTGTTTTGCATTTTCACCCTGTCTTTTAATTTTTATGTAAGACAATCTGTATAGTCAATAAGTTGATTTTTAATTTTGAAAATGTTAATATCCGAGGGCCAGGATCACAGAACCTTTAGTCAGGCTAAGGTGAGGTCTATCTGGTAAAATAAGTGAGGGTGATACAATCTGACTTTAAATTACATTGCAAATTACAGTGCATATTCATTTTGGAATAATACCTAAATAACTTATCAATAATTATTTTGGTTCTGAGAGATAGTTTATAACAGTGAGGGACTCAGAAAGCACTGTGGTTGGGCAGACATACTGGTACTCAGTTCGCAGAACAAAATAGTGCAGAGTTAGTAAATTAGCACAGAGGCTATTTCCCATTTTAAAACTACACATGGATTGTTGATCAGACATCCTTAGATGCAACTCCATTAAAGCAATGGAGCTTGTGCTGAACTTGACTAATTGATTTTAATGTAACTGATTTTTTCACCCCAGGGTTTCAATTTGGCTCTGTAAGCAAAGATGCAATGAAGCCTTTTGAAGCCTTTATTAGTCAGCAGTCCTGGAGCCTAGGTTTGGAAAGATTATGAGAATTCCAAGATATCTACAATTATTAAGTGAAATTATGTGAACATGTTAAAACTCATTACTACATAAAAACACTTTTTTATTAAAGCAGTAAAACAGATTATTACTGCCATCATTAATGTGTCATAAATACATTTCTCTGCTACTGGGAACATGCCCCGTATGTACAGTATTATTATGCAACCATGACCATGGACATATTCACTGTCTTGTGATGTGGGTTCTTATGCCCTTCAAAGCCAATTAGTCTGTGGTTGTGATCTAGGAGAAGTCATCTGTACTGTTCTGCACCACAATTTCTCAGTCAGGAAATAGTGCAGGGAGACATTTGTTGTTATTCCTCCTTACAATATGACTTCAAGATACATGCTAGCAGCTGACTATGAGTGAGTAGCTGGGTGGACCTGCAGCAACAACTCATGTAATTGACTGGTTGCTGGTATTTTTTCACATTTGGAAGAGTCTTATTTCCTATTGTTATCACAAATGTATCTTTTTTCATGTTTCAAGAAATAAGACCTTTATTAAATATATGTTAAATGAAATAGTCTATTCAAATGCACTAGGAGTTTAACTGACATTTAAAAAATATAAAAGAAAATTAGTAGGTCACATCCAGAAGCTGAAAAGTGAAAAAAACCCAATAACTTAAAACTTAAATCCATTATTTCTTAAGTGCTGCGTGCAATTTACACTAATCAGGGATCAGCCGCATTGCATTTTGGAAATATTTCCTCATAAAAAACTATACAGAGTGACTCATCAAGCTGAGCTGGTACATGTTTGTTGCTTGCTCTAAGGAGGAATTGTCATCAGGGTTTGGACAGACAATACTTAGAATATTTTAAACCTAAAAGTCTAGATATATATGCCATATTATATCCATTTAAAATTCCAAGGATGCTTTAAAAGCAGGCTGATTAAAAATCAAGCACTATTTTGAGCCTGCCCTCCTTGAACTGCTTCAGTGTTATGTGCAGACACAGAGCATTCTGTGCCCTGTGTCTGGTCAATCCTCCAGGCATCTCATGCTGCAGCATTCATTACTTCTCCTGCAGACCCATGCAGGGTAATGGGGCTGCTCTGGGATACAACCAGAACTCCACTGCCCTAAGTTCCATTGCCTCAGGAGACCACAGTCTCCAGGGTAGGGAAGCAGAAAACCTCTGTGTCAGGTAGGGACCCTGGCTTCCAAGTTTATCTGGGGTGGAAGGAGTTCACTATGTTCTGTCAATTGCTGTGTGGTGGTGGGAGGAGCAGAGTCATTATGCACTTAATAGAACAGAATGGCTGCCAGTTTTACACTCGGTGGGCACATGTACATGAGATGATTACTGCATATTATCTAAAAACAATGCCCAGTAGCATGTCACAGCACAAACCGTGCTAATAGCCTCCTGAGCAGTGTTATTAGGCAGATGCACAATAAGTATCACTAAATAACCGTATGCCAGCTCTACTGTGCAGTAACTCTAGGTACTGCGCATTTAATTAGTACTTCATTAAGGAAGTACTAAACTAAATGTGCAGTATCAAAGGTGCATTCATGAACATGTAGATGTGCCCAGTGTGTAGTGAATTAGCCCATAAACTGTTAATTGTTCCTCCCCCTCTGTGCTGCACTCTTGCAGCCATCCCTACCCTGCTGGTTCTACCTTGAACACACATCCATATGCAAGGTGCTTGAGTGGCTTTCTAGGGAAAGTCCTTCTAAAGCTGCAGTGTAAAACAGAAACTGTAGGAAGTCCCAAAGCAATCAGCCCCTAGAATGAAGAACCAGGGGCCTATATTCTGTTAATTGTTCCTCCCCCTCTGTGCTGCACTCTTGCAGCCATCCCTACCCTGCTGGTTCTACCTTGAACACACATCCATATGCAAGGTGCTTGAGTGGCTTTCTAGGGAAAGTCCTTCTAAAGCTGCAGTGTAAAACAGAAACTGTAGGAAGTCCCAAAGCAATCAGCCCCTAGAATGAAGAACCAGGGGCCTATATTCCCTTCCCCCCCCCCCCCCGCCCCCCTTACACACACATATAACTGTCACCCCCTGCCAGGGTACCACCACACAGAGTTTAGTAGTGTGCAAGCAAGTACAGGCATGGCCTATGCAGGTTAGGCATGCAGGAAAACTGAGGCATGGGCTATGGGTTGGATGGAAAGCAGTGGCAGCCCAGAAGCAGGGGCAAGAAACATCTGGCAACCTCTCCAACCCTTCCCTCTCCAACTGAGCTTGGGATCTTACTGTCCAGGATTCCTAGTAGGGAAGTGACATTCACAAGGGGCAGGAGTTTAGAAAATCCAAGGAATTCTTGGTGGGGGGACCAGGAATCCTGTGACAAAGATAAAACCCCAGAGGGGACCTCACCTGGGGTAGAAGATGAATGGAGCTGGTGTGGGACCATGCTGAGCTGAGAGAGCAGTGGGTGCGGCACCGCAGCCATAGGAAGCACCGTGATGGAAGAAGAAAAAAATCAAAGAAACAGCCAAGGTAGGAAGAGCCAGGATCGGCTCCTGCACTGGTGTGGTCACACTTTATGGCTGCATGCCAGCACCGATTCACCAGCTGGCCCACAGAGCCAGGGATAAAAACCCCAATGAACTGGGAGTCTGGAGGACTGGAAGTGGGTTCCCCTGCAGGCACTCAGTGTCCCAGGGCAGAGCCATGCCTCACAGAGGGTAAATGGTGGCAGCCCCATTTTGGCAGATAGTGTAAGCCCAGAAGGGCAACATTACTTACTAGAAACAGATCTGTGGATTCTGGATGTCTTCCAGGCAGGCTGTCTCAGAGCCTCTGGAGAGAAGGAGAGACAGCTGTCCATGCAACGGTGACGACAAGCCAAAAGATTTGAGACCGACACGGGGAGACCAGGTAACCCGGGGACAGACCGAGGCTAAGTCAGTCCCAATGAAGCAAGTGCTGAGTGAGATGAACTGACATTGATACACAGTTTCCCATCTTGAATGGCCAAGACACATACCAAGACCATGACCAAACCCAGAAGGCCGGGATACAACATCATTGGTTGGCGTTAGGTGGGGTGTTGGGTAGGCAGAGCCCCAAAACAGGAAGATTGACAGAAGGATCGAAGGAGGAGGGACCATGCAGGACAGAACATACATCTTCCTCCCTACTAAATACATTTATTTCAGCAAAGTCATGGCAGGCGAGAACCACTGAGGACCCTCCGGAATCTGTCTCGATCACTGACCATCCTTCCCGCGGACAACAACGACATCCGATAGACTGGTATGCACCAGGCACTCTGGTGAACAGCACGGTTGCTTACAGACCCAGGACACCCAGCCTCCTGGAAATCATAAGCAAGGGGCCACACAACCCCCAGCACCTGGCAACCCCTCCACTCCAACCCTTTGCCCCAATTTGTGTCTTCCTTCCTCTCTAGGGGCATCCTGGAGAAGCTTCATACACTGATTCCTGGAAAGCATGATGGTCTGGATATTCTACCACCCCCGGTCATATTTTGGCAGCTGTGCACTCCCTTAAATGGTTAGGGTTCTCCTTTGATCCTTAGCAGTGTACATGTAGACATTTCTTTCTAGGTACAATTATGAACCAGATCCCAATCAGTTACATTCTTGGAAAGGTTCAAATGTTATTTTTGTCCTGACTTCCAGGGGAGTATTTCTGAGGTCAAAGGGCCTCTATGGCTATTCCTGATTCAGGAAGCTCACTGCTGCCCCTACAGCTTATTCAGGCCAGTGCCACAAACATGCACTTTATATCCACATTCTGTATTGGGTGGACAAGACAACCCCCCTGCCCCCCCGAGTGAATTAATAGCCAATAATTGGCTATAATAGCAACAATAATAATTGGCTATAATTTACAAAATTTTAACCAAATATGAATCTTTGACTTTTTCTTAAGGTTGTAAAATTTCTGGTTAATATTCTCAACTTGGGAGTCTTTGGCTCCCAAAAGAAGATATATGTGGCTAAATTTTGTAAACTAAGATGTTCCAATAATCTTAAATATTTCAAAATGTTGAGTTGTTTAGCTGACCCAAATTTTTAGCCTTTGAGATTTGCTCATGAGAATGTATGTGTAATTCTGTGTAAGGAAAAATATCAAAGGTCTGACTTAAATTGCCAAAAGCCAAGAATTGAGATTTAAAGTTGAAACTCTGTCTGCCCCTTCCCACCAGACTACAGACTTCATGAAAAAGATTAGGGATTTATGAGATTTATCATTTGCTGCATTTCATGGAAATGGCTTTTTGAGTTAAGGAGTGCAAAAAAGGTGTCATGAAATTATTAGGTTTGATATCGATTAACATTTGGAGGGCCAGATTGAATAAGAAAGAAATCTGGACTCCATTCTGCACCATTAGTGCAGAATAAACATTCAGATAATCCATTCTAGTGAGCTCCCTTATCAACAGAGGAATTTTCCTTAAAAATGCTTCTATCTAATTCACCAAATAATGAGTTAACTTTTTTTTAGAGCTTTAAACTTGGGAGTAAAATTCACTCTTAAATTCCACTCTATTAATAAAATGCAGTTGCAAGAAATGCAATCAATGTGTTGTGAGTATCTTCGTTCTTCTGTTTTCTCTTCCATAAACTACCTGCTTCCCTCCTCCAGATAATAACCAATATTTTGCAGTCATTTTCTCTAATAACACAGTACTAAAATTGCAGTGAGGGAAAATATTGTGGTAATATAAACAAAGATGCTATACAAACTTGTGTCTTTTGGACTGGATTTACTATTGATGATATAATCTCTGTGCAAAGCTGCTGGATGAAGCTGTCTGGCCTTTGTTTTGATTTAGCCAGTTTCAACAAAAAAGCTGAACACCTTTCTCACTAGTGGAGGACAGAAGCACTGGTTGTTGCTAATAAGAGTGGACACAGCCTGCTGATGGCTTGATTTTAAGCAGCTTTGCTAGATTTCTATAAAGGAGGGTTATTATGATACTAGCATAGGAAATTTTACTTTTACCCTCTAAAGAACTGTTGCCAACAGTTTCAAAAAATCTCACAGGCCACATACAGACATTCAAAAAGAATGAGGAGGAATTGATCTAAGTTACACCATTTTCTGTAAGCAGCCTAGGTCAGATTGATAGCCAACAGTCTACACATTTGCTCTTTTGGGGGGGGGGGGGGGGGTGGCGGGGAGCACACAGGCTACCTGCACTGGATAAGGCCTGCAGGCTGGGGGCATTCAGATATACCCCCAGCCTGAGCATGTCCCTCCTCCACATCTGGAGTCTCTCCTCATGCTTGTTCTGGAGCTTCTGGTGCCAGGAGTCAGCTGTACATGTCTGGAGCTTGGAGACATAACTCAAGGCCTGCAGGATCTCCTTCTTGCTTCTTTGATGCCTCCTACAGACATTCTTCATGCATGTTGCAGCTGTGCAGCCCCCTGGCCTTGGACTGGCATTGCGGCCTCCATGCAGTGTCCTCTCTTGCACAGGTATCTCTGCAGTTGGGGGAGACACAGAGCCATTGCGTGAAGTTACAACTTTTCCTGACAAAATGAAGTTGCCTGGTCAGTCACACAGGGATGGCAAGGTAGCTATGGTAAGTCCCCTATCTGGACCCTTCCCCAGCCCAGGACTGGGAGCTGTGCTGTTGCTCTCCTCCTAGCATGGTAGAGACCAGGGTCCTGATGTGCTGCAGGTTTGCAGCAAGCCCTGCAGTAGTGCTGGGATGGATTGCTGGGGAGGAAGGGGTTGGGTCCCTCTCCAGGCACTGTGGCAACCACCTGCTTCACTCCCTCAGAGGGTCCAGGGACCTAGGGTCTCACAGGTACTTGGACCATCCTGGGAGCATGCAGGGAATGACCACTCCAGGGAACGCCAGCGGAAGTCTTACTCTGTCCCCCCCCCCCACATGTTCCTTTATAGGAGAGGTGTTTCAAGGCCATGTCCATGCAGGAGTGTATTTCACTCCTAATATTCCCTGGTGAGAATTGGTTGGGCCTAGGGGGAATGCCAGCCAATACACCCTGCTTCTGCTACAGGACATATTCCTCCTGGAGGGGTTCAACAGCTGGAAGAGGGTGGGTGGAGGGGAGGGGGGGGTCATTTGCTTTGACAGCATGCCGGGGAAGCCTGACTTTGCAATCATCACCACTATTTACATGATGCTGAACCAGTGACCTGACCCCAGGAGAGGTTCCCCAGACCCTGGCTGCCTAAGAAGAATCTTGCCATGCACTGCCATTTGCATCCCAGTACTGTTTTTCTACTTTGAATACACCAGGAGACAGTGAGGGTGGAGGTTGCTTTCCTTTCATCAGCTGGGGGGCAGTCTGGGATGGAGATGGGGCTGTGATTGTAAGAAGTGGGGGCTGTCTTGAAGGGTCAGTACAGAAACTCGGAGTTACTTGGCACCCATGAACTTTCCCGAGGAATTGGATCAGAGCGGAGGCAGAAAGTGCTGGAGTGCCCCTTGCAGCCGCTCCAGGTGTAGAACTTGGGAATTGCCCTAGCAGCAGGATTGGATCTGCTGAGATAACAGTTCCCATGTGGGGCTTCTGCTATCACATTTGTGCCTTTCTTTGACTTGGAGGGAGGAAGGGAGAGGGGTTGTTTGCAAAGAGTATTTGTTGTTTGGCAAGGGGGAATTTTTCTCATCCTGCTGTACTGCAACTCCAGTGGTTCTCATAGATAGCTGGGTGTCATCTCCTGTCCTTGACCTCAGTATCCTCTCTGCCACCTGGGCCTGTGGTGCTGCCAACCAGGGAGGGGCAGCAAGAACCAGCAATTGTACCTCTTCTTTACACTTTGTCTGCAGAGTTCAATATAGTCTTTTAATGCCTTTCCATGAGCACAAGGGGAAGTGGGGAGTTGTTTCAGTGACAAAGTTTTGGCCACCTGGGAAGAGGCTCTGCTTCTCCCAGTAGCTGAGCCTGGCCCTGAAAAATAAGGCAGGGAGGTGTGAATGAGGTAGATTTATGTTTGAGAATGGGAGACAGGCTGCTAACCACCCTGGGTGACAGGTGTGCAGGTGTGGAGTCTAGCACCTTGACTGTGGTCAAGGATGGGATGGGGGGGAGGGTGTGACTGGTCTGCCTAGTGCTGAAAGACAGAAACCTCATGAGTGGTCTGGGGCCCTGCACTTTGAGTGGTCAGGGTGGAGCAATTCATCCTTCCCCCATGCACTTCCATCCCTGCATCGGCCACCCCAACCCCTCCTGGGCTTCTTGACTGCAACAACCTGAGAGAGGGCTATGACTGCAGGGATGGCCAGTAACAGTTGTGGGTCCCCCTGTTCCCCCTTCCTTCCCCCTCCCCTTACCTGCAGAGGCTTCACGTTTCCTCCAGTGCCTGGGTCCCCAGCATGGTCATGTGGCGTGGAGGTGAACTGCACCATTTCAGGCTGTACAGCATCCTCCATAGGTGCCTGATTCATCCGCAGAAGTTGAAGGGAAGGCTGGCTGCAGTGGCCACTGTGTTGGTAGGGGGAGGGCTGACGGTCCCTTTATGTATCTGGAAGGGGCCAGTGAGGTGTCAGAGAAGTGGGAGTTGAACACCCATGGCAGATGTGTGGGGAACTGCATCCTGGGGCCCACGTGGTCTGCAGGGTTGAAGACCAGGTTCAAGAGGACTCCCACAGGGTGGGGGACACAGACTCTGAGCCCAGGTCCTTGGTCTCAATTTCTGTGGTATTGGATCTTCCCCCCTGGTCCTGTGCATTGTGCTCCCTGCTCTTGACCATGCCTGAGAAGATGTCAAGGGAGCTCAGATCCAGCTGCAGGTGCAACTTGGCTCCTGCATCCTGTGCTGACATGGGGACCAGCACCGAAGGGGAGGAATCCATAGTTTCATAGTTTCTAGGGTCAGAAGGGACCTAGGCAGATCATCTAGTCCGACCCCCTGCCATGGCAGGAAAGAGTACTGGGGGTCAAACGACCCCAGCAAGATGGTCATCTAACCTCCTCTTAAAAACCCCCAGGGTGGGGGCCTGCACCACCTCACTTGGAAGCTGGTTCCAGACCCTAGCCGCCCTGACCGTGAAGTAGCGCCTCCTGATGTCCAACTTAAACCTTCCCTCCGCCAGCTTGTGACCGTTATTCCTGGTCACTCCTGGCGGCGCTCGGGGGAACAGGGACTCCCGCAGTGCCTGTTGATCCCCCCTGACTAGTTTATAGCAGGCCACAAGATTCCCCCCTCAGCCTTCTCTTCTGGAGGCTGAACAGGTTCAGGTCCCGTAACCTTTCCTCATAGGACCTGCCCTGCTGTCCCTTGATCATGCGAGTGGCCCTCCTCTGGACCCTCTCGATGCTGTCCACATCCCTCTTAAAGTGCGGCTCCCAGAACTGGATGCAGTACTCCAGCTGCGGCCTGACCAGTGCCGCATAGAGGGGGGGGATCACCTCCTTGGTCCTGCTTGAAATGCATCTGTGGATGCACGACAAGGTACAGTTGGCCTTCCTAGCTGCCTCCCCACACTGCCGAGCCATGTTCATCTTGGAGTCAATAATGACTCCAAGATCCTTTTCCACCTCCGTGCTGACAAGAGGGGAGTTCCCCAGCCTATAGGTATGGTGCCGGTTGTTCCTCCCCAGGTGCATCACCTTGCACTTGTCTGTGTTGAACCCCATCCTGTTCTCCTCCGCCCATCCTTGTAACCTGTCAAGGTCCGACTGTAGCCTGTTGCTCCCTTCTATTGTGCCCACATCCCCCCACATCTTGGTGTCATCAGCAAATTTGAACAGGGTGCTTTGCACCCCCTCATCCAAATCACTGATGAAGATGTTGAACAGGGCGGGGCTGAGGACCAAGCCCTGCGGGACCCCACTGCCCATGTCCTTCCAGGCCGAGAAGGACCCATCCACTACCACACTCTGGGTGCGGCTCTCTAGCCAGTTGGCGACCCATTGGACTGTGTGGGTGTCTACGCCAGAGTCCCCCAGTTTCCTTAGGGGCTGTTGCCAGGAGGATGGGATGGGTTCATCCATGGTTGGCAGCAGTGCCCATGAGGTCTCGGCATCCCTGAGTGGGTGAGGGTCTAGTTGTGAGGGAGTGGATGGAAGAATAGAAGAAAGACTGGAAGGGTGGATGGAAGGAGTAGTGAATACACATAGGTGTGGGTCCTGTTGCATGGTTTTCTCTATCACTTCAACTGGGTGTAGCCCCTGCTCCAGAGTGACCATGGCTGCACTGGTCAGGCCACCCCCACAACCTCAAACTTTCCAGGGGCTTCCAGAAGACATCCCATGATTCTGGCAATGCCCTATGCCCTGGCCTGAAAATTTCCAGTGTCCTCTACCTTCAATGTGGAGGCAGCTGGCCATGCCCCACCTTCTCCTGAAGTTTCCAGGGACATCTGCCTGCTTCCCCCAGCTTCAATGCTATGCGCCCCCTTAGGCACCATACAAATATCCCTTGTAAGAGAAAACCCCCACCCTGAAGAGTTTACAATCTAAATCAGAAAGTCAGACAAAGGAAAGAAGAAAGGAGATATTACCTATGCAGATGATCACACAGCATGTTATTGGCAGCGGTACAAGAACTGACTAATAAATTCAGAGATATAGCCAGCCATTTTAGCACCTGATATAGGCCATGCATAGCATGCCCCCCCACCCATGCCCTACACCATAACAAAATGTATGATGCATTGGGGTTTTTTTGAAAGAAGATATCTGTATGACATACCTTGACTGCATACCAATATGCATATAGCAGAAAACATGAGCAAAATATACGATGCCTAAACAATACACAGTGGGTACATCTATACTTGCAATTAATGGAAAGCAATAAACTCTGCAGCAGTTTGAGCTGGAGTAAACTAATCCCAGGCACAGGGGCTACACATGTGCCCAGGACAGCAGCAATTTGAGCCGGGGCAGAGCAGACCCCCAGCTGGCTGGGCTGACTGGGTGCAATATATGCCTGTAGTCAGCATCTATATGTGCGTTTCATTGCAGTAAATTAATCCACCACTGATAGTACTGTCAGTGACCTATTAGGTTGTAACAAATGAATTTACTTCACCATAAGATAGTACCTTAAGTAGGTGCTTGCCACAGTGCCTGGAGAGGGACGCATCCCAGCACTACTGCAGGGCTTGCTGCCCACCTGCAACACAGCTGGGACCCTGGTCTCCACCATGCCAGGTGGAGAGCAACAGCACAGCTTCAAGTCCTGGGCTGGGGAAGGGTCTAGATAGGGGACTTACCATAGCTACCTTGCCATCAGTGACAGTACTATCTTACGGCAGAGTAAATTAGTTTGCTACAACCTAATACGCTTGCTACAACCTAATACCACCAGTGCACATGGTGACGCTTTACTGCTCAGATAATTAATCTACTCCACAATAAAGCATGTGTAGATGCACACAGTAGGTACTATTGCAGCAAACGTGGTTTGGTGCCAGAAAAATTGCCCTGCTTTGGGGAAATTGCATTTCCCCACTCTTCCTAGCTCCCACCATGCTGAAGGAGCCAAGGGACAACTAAAGCAATGGAGACACCACTATTTCAGGATTAAACAACGAGTGAGGAAACATGATATTTATCTGTTGCAATGCATATCAAGAGTAAATAGTTAAATATAAATACAAAGCAATTTATCTATATGGCATCTTCTAAAGAACCATTGTCAAATTGCAGGATTTTCTAAGAATTTCAGACCTTTAAAAATAAACATCAAGGTCTGATAACATATTTTTCATATTTTGATTATCATAACAGATTTATGTCCAAAAGTGCATAGCTTTGTTTTCATATGGTAACTCCACAAAAAACATAATATCAAGCATTTTATTTGAATTTATAGCTCTCTTAAAATATCACTACTTCCCTACATTAACAAAAAAATTATAACAGAAAAGAGCACAAACCCAAATTAGTGTGAAAAAGAAAGGTTCACAAGTTTGCTGAGCTGCTGGCTATAGTTACACAAAATGCCATACATGATAAGTATTCAAACAAGGTAATAGACTTTTGACTTCTTAAAAACTAAGATGAGGCAAAAAGTTCTCAGCCGAGGAAGTCTTGTAATAGTCCCCTTTGATTCATAGATTCATAGATGTTAGGGTCGGAAGGGACCTCCATAGATCATCGAGTCTGACCCCCTGCATAGGCAGGAAACAGTGCTGGGTTTAGATGACCCCAGCTAGATGCCTATCCAATCTCCTCTTGAAGACCCCCAGGGTAGGGGAGAGCACCACCTCCCTTGGGAGCCCGTTCCAGACCTTGGCCACTCTAACTGTGAAGAAGTTCTTCCTAATGTCTAGTCTAAATCTGCTCTCTGCTAGCTTGTGGCCATTATTTCTTGTAACCCCCGGGGGCGCCTTGGTGAATAAAACCTCACCAATTCCCTCCTTTGCCACCGTGATGAACTTATAGGGAGCCACAAGGTCGCCTCTCAACCTTCTCTTGCGGAGGCTGAAAAGGTCCAGGTTCTTTAGTCTCTCCTCGTAGGGCTTGGTCTGCAAGCCCTTAACCATACGAGTGGCCCTTCTCTGGACCCTCTCCAGGTTATCCACATCCCTCTTGAAGTGCGGTGCCCAGAATTGCATGCAGTACTCCAACTGCGGTCTGCCCAGCGCCCGATAGAGGGGAAGTATCACCTCTTTGGATCAATTCGTCATGCATCTGCTGATGCATGATAAAGTGCCATTAGCTTTTCTGATGGCTTTCATCACACTGCTGACTCATGTTCATCTTGGAGTCCACTAGGACTCCAAGATCCCTTTCCACTTCCGTGCCACCAAGCAGGTCATTTCCTAGGCAGTAGGTATGCTGGACATTTTTCCTCCCTAGGTGCAGTACTTTGCATTTCTCCTTGTTGAACTGCATTCTGTTGTTTTCTGCCCACTTGTCCAACCTATCCAGGTCTGCTTGCAGCTGTTCCCTGCCCTCCGGCTTGTCCACTTCTCCCCACAGTTTTGTGTCATCCGCAAACTTGGACAGAGTACACTTCACTCCCTCGTCCAAGTCGCTGATGAAGACATTAAAGAGTATCGGTCCAAGGACCGAGCCCTGCTATTGATACCATTGATACTATTGATACTACCCTAATATTTATGAAGGGGCATCCAGACTAAGGATTTCTGCTGCTGGATCATTCAGTGTGGCACTCAGAGAGAAGTGGTTTCTGAGGCAACCACATTCATTCGTTTGGAATATTAATTAATAATGATTAATTTGGAAAATTAAAGGGAAGAGTTCTCTACTCACTTACCTTGTTAAGATTTAGAAAAAACTTCACTGAACCCTTTGGCTGGATCCAGACATGCAGGCATGCGTGGTTTAACAACACAAACCTCCTTACGGCACCACAAACCAAACTCCCAGGATGTTAAAATGTGCTCTGTGCTGCAAATTCACAGCATGGGGACAAAATTTGCTACCAGGAAATCCCAGTAGCAAAAAAACCCAAAAAAATAAGCAGCGTGGAAAAAGGTAGTGCAGCGCATGGAAGAGGAACGTGCGCCAGCAGACATGGAAGCTGGGTCCTCCCAAAATGCTCTGGTTCTTGGCCAGAGCATCTCCACTGCTTTCTTTGTCCCCTGGCTGCCCCAGCACGGTGGGAGGTGGGAGGAGCAGGAAAATGGCAGTTTCCTTGAAGTGGGGCAATTTGCCCCACACCAACCCACACGTGCAGGGGTGTGCACTGTGGCAAAAAGTAGCAACGTAAATTTGTGCTCCTATTATTTTTGCCACAAAGAGTGCTTGCCTCTGCATGTGGAGATGTGCCCATGGGGTTGCACCCACATAAGAATCATGTCTTGTACATATTTTAAACAAAGGGGATAATTTGTCAAGGATCAATTAGCAATCGTTGTGGTGTTTGGAAAAAAACAATAGAGAAAGGGTATATCAGGAATATTTCTTAAACTCTAAATGTTAATGTTGTTTAGCAATAATCAGATAAGCTGCAAAATTCATGGGCTCAGTGATTTACAAGCAAGTATATTACTGCTTTTGTGAACTCCTGTCCGGGGCGGTGGCGTCGGACCTGATGATCTATTTAGGTCCCTTTCTACCCTAAGTACTATGACTATGAGTATTTTACTGCCTCCTGATGTACTGTATTATTAGATGCAGCCCAGGGTAAGTTATACAGTCATCCAGGGAGTACTGAAATAGGAGAATTATCAGAACATACACCAATTAATTAACAAACTTAGCATTTGTGGTGATTTTTATTTTTGCTGAAAGTGTGACGTGAATACAGCTAGAGGGAAATGCAATGAAAGTTCAAGAGAAAGGGAAAAAACTGCTGCACATCTATAAAGAGTCATCATCAGTTCCTCTTCCAAAGAAATGCTAGTTATTTCACCTAGAAATAAAGCAAACTAGCATTTTTTAATATGGTGTAAAAATAACGATGTAGCCATTATGATCCAGAAAATATGCAAGAGGCAAGGATTTTTCTGGGTGATATCTTTTATATTACTAATTGCATGATTACAAGAGATTTAAACTACATTTTTTTCTATTGTGAATTTTAAAAAATATCTTATGATTGAAATAAGATATTTCAAAATAAAATTAATAAGATATTTAAAATAAAATGAATTTTTATCTGGAAAAATTTAAAATAATATGAAAACAAATACACAAATATTTCAGTGGCTGACTTGTTTGTCTCAGGTTTGTCAAAGCTCACTGTTATTCTGTAAATGTTTTTGACAAGACAGCTGCTATTCACTCAGTTGTCCATCGTAAGCAATACTAGAAACTAAAGTTAATGAACAAATGTTTTACACATCACCTACTTCTTCAATTTGCATTGTTATTACAACGTTGGTGTAGAATAATTAAAACTTGTTTCTACAGATGTGGAATTTTTGTGTGTGTATGAATGGTATTTTTCTTTTCAAACAAACAAAAATGAGATCAACATTGGACTGATTTTTGATGACGTTTAAATTGTACTTGTTGTTTTTAATCTGTATAGGGAACATTGGTGTGCTACCAAAGAGGTTTTGAATGACTCATTCTAGCTGATAGATGGATGATATTTGCATGTCTGTGAATGAGGTGACATAGCAACACTGTTGCACAGAGACATAAAAATTTAATGCAAAACAATATGAGTATATGAAACAGTTCAGCTTGAAATGAAAAAAAAAGCAAACAGTTTGCTAGTGATTAATGAGTGGAGGTAGTTCTTGGAAAAAGAATGATGTGATCAGCAATCACGTCAGCCACTGAGTATTGGAAATGAAAGATCCGAACCTTGTAATAAACCCATGCCCATTACATTTTTAGTATAGAGTCCCACTCGAGAATCAGGATACAGCTGGACTCACTTCATTTGTTTTCGTAGCAATGTTGAACTTTCTAAAATTTCTTAGACAGAAGCTATTGAAGTACAATAAGATCTTGCCAATTTTTTTAGTGCAGTTAGGAACTGTATTGTAGTTCAGCATCTGGCTTCAAAAGAAACCATCATTTCTAGAATTTAGATGTACAATCAGTTTAGCGTTATACCTTTAATTCTCATACACTTGTCAGTTTCTTGAGAAATTGCAGCTGCAAGCACTTTAACACTGGGAAATAGCGAAAGCTATGCTAGGCTTTAAGACATGTGAGATTTTTGCAATGGATATTGAAAAAGACAGAGTTCAGTAGAGAAGATTTTGCACTGTCCTGCATTAGGACCATGTAGAAACGCTTGGTTCCTAGGCAGAACTCAAAGAACAAAATGGCTTCTTGCTCTACTTTGCATGGAGAGTGTACCTGTTACATCATTCTTTTGAATGGTGCTTTGTATTCCTCCCCAATATACAGCCATTGACAATCAGTCCATATGGGTACAGATAAGTATAATTCCATCTCTTTTCTTTCACCCCTACAACAGAGATGGGTAACTCAGAGGTCTTGAAGTGGATTCCTGCTGTGTCTCTACCCAGTGGGATCCTTTTATCTCCATTCATGTCTCTAGAAGCTGGAACTTTAAGTAATAAACCAAATACCTTTACCATCTATGGTAAAACAATGAGGATTGCCAACCCTGTTCAACTTTTAAAAAGCTCTAGTTAAAATTAAACTGGCTTTAAAATATTTTTATATAGAAGGACAACACTTGTCTTAAAACATTTTTATTGCTCCAACAGTTACAGATTTTGAAAGTGTTGCTGCATGTGAAAACCATTCATTTTTATTCACACATTAAAGCATTTCAAGAGAGTATTTCATGTTCTTCACAAGTTCTATACCAGAAATACTTGGCTGTGTATATCTTAGCGCCCCCTCTAAAAGTGCAGGTAAAGACACCATGAGATCTAATGCACAATCCATGCAATCGCACTTCCTGACATGCCACACACACATGGTAGGAGGCATGATTGTGGGATTGCACATTAGATACAATCATACCCATGTGTGTGGTGCAGGTGGGACAGAGTCCCATCAGGTGCGGGACTCTTAGACCCGGCAGACTTGAGGCATGGCTGTGATCTTAGTCCTGGGGGTGTGTGGAACAACCCATGGCTGGGAGATTGCAAAGGTTGAGAAACTGTGGTTGAGTCTTCCAGCTGAAGACTGCCTACACATACAAATTAAAGCTGGATAGAAACCAGCTATAAAGTTATTACCTATTTTTGAGCAATAACTTTATAGTTGGTTGGACCTTTTTAAGGCCCTATTGTTAATTTACATGTATGCCCTGTCTAAATTTACTGTGCAGTTAACAAGATCATTGCATAATAGATACAATGTGTAGGGCTTTAGGAGTGTTAAAATGTTCTACAGCATTCTCCCCCACAGCAAATCATTTCCACTATGTATTTGCTATTTTTATGTATGATGATATGAAGTTTTACAGTTTTTTATTAAGAGAAAATAAGTTAAAGGAAAATTAAAATACAAACTCTTATTACTTCTAAGACAAAATTCATGGTGGGACTTAGGCTTCCAAAATACTGAATAAGACAGACTTTTCTAATCACCTTATTGTTGTAAAGGATAAATTCCTTAAGATCTATGATCAAAGCATTGTGTCAGACTGTCTGTATGTATGTTTAACATAACTGAGATTTAAGAGTGTTTTTTAAAGAAAGGAAAAATTTGCCCTTTATTTTAAGTTACCATGAGATCACTGTGCTCATGTTAATGTAATTAGTTCCATTAAAGAAAACAGAAGAATATTGGTTACTGATTTTTTTCTTGAAGACAAAACAATCTTTATTTGAATATAGAAGAAAAATTTGGTTGATTTATTTAAAGAGTTAGAAACTCTGACTCAGTTTTAATAAGACTTTGCACTCTAATTTTTCCATGGCACATTTATGCTAGGCAGTCTTTTCTGGGTTTGTAGAAGGATGAGTGGTAGTTTTTTGGGTTTTTTTAAGAATTCGGACTAGAAGCCAGCTCACTTGCACTAGCCTCAAATTGTGCTTTACAAAGTATGGACCCATTCCCCTTTTCTGCTAGTTTTACACTGGAATAACTCCACTGATTTCCACCACAGAATTACCCCCAACTACCAATCTGCAGAATTTGAATTAAGCCTTTAGGAAAAGCCCCCCATTGAATCCAATTAAAATTTTGAGGATTATAGGGCCCAGAATAAGATATGAAATGATGACTACTGCAAGATGCTAGGAGTTGAAGGGATTCAGTTCCCTTCAGGAAACTATAAGAAACTTGGTATAAATATAATTAGAACCTGCTCAATTTTGATCTTTTTGAAAAAAGAGAGTAACTGTAACATACAGTTACATGATCTGCATATGCCATAGTGCAAATTGCAACGTACTTTATCATAAAGAGCCTGTGAATTAATCTGCCTCTGAGCATGTTTTCACATCCTTTCTTCCTCCTAAATGTTCGGGGTCCTAAGCAAGTGCTTCCCTGGGTAATCTGTGACAGGAGGATTTTTCAAAACATCATAATAAAAAGAAAACTGATAGATTTTGTCAGACACCAAGTAATTAGATTTTGAATTGAGTGATGAATATCTGTGGTTCCTTCTGTTTTACAACCATTTGCTGAGCCAGTACCCTTTCAAAGGTTGCTTTAAAGAGACAGTATTCAGTGAAACAGAATGGTTACTCAGTACTTCATTATGCATATATCTTCAATAAACATTATACCCAAGACCAGGGGGTGGCAATCTATGACCCATGGGCTATTGGACCAGGCCACAGAGCTGGGGCTTTGGCAGTGTTTGGCAGCAAGGACTTCACTTGTGTTGTACTGTGCTGCACTGTGGCCAGGCAGCTGGATGGCCAAGTGATGGGGAACTCTCCACTAGCCCTGTTGCAGCCAGACAGGGGACAGATGCAGCAGCAGTGGCTGGTTCCTAGCACTGGCTTTGAGCTGGGCCATTCCAATCCGTTGCTGGAAACGGCTGCTAACCACTGCCCAAGACTATAAGCAATACTAATTATGTATCTAAATATAAAATACAATATAGCATGGCAATTATGGCATTTTAAGGCTTAGTCCAAAATTCCTCAGATTGAACAGGTATAATTCTACTGACTTTAAAGGGCCTTCTGACGTATTACACAATCATCAGAAATGCCATGCCATATAACAAAACGAAAAAAATATATTAATCCTGTGGGCAAATTTTCTTCTTCTTGATATTTCTGGACAGACATACAGCTAAAATGAACAAGAGAATCTGAAAAAAAAGGAAGAAAGAAGTGTTAAAAACCATAGTGATAGCTGCTTGCTCAAGGTTTTGTTTGAATGTTATTCGAAGACTAAGGTAGAATGCATAGACAGTGCAGGGAGCCAAGACCGGTATCCAGGATTCGCTACCTTACCTCCAGCTGAGTGCTCTAATCACTAAGATACCAGTCAAGGAGCCCTTGCTTGCACTTGTTCTGGCCCTGTGACTCTTGGTCTTTGATACATGTTCATTTACAGGTGCAATGGGATCTGATCCATACAATTAGTCCTGCTGCCATGCATAGCAGAAGTTGGAATTTTGGGATTGGGAATCAGATCCAACTTGTATCCTTTCTACTTCCCAGTGCAGGGGGAGCCTGGGCAAGCCAACAGCACCGGCAAGCCAGAACCCAGCAATGGGAAGCCAAAAGCTAAGCACTTCCAGATCCAGAACCAGGGCTGACAATCAATTGATTGTCAGCTATAGCCAGGGACCACACTGTGGCCAGTTTGAGACCCTGGTGAGTTCCTTGTCAGGCTCTAGCTGATAAGGTCACTGGTTCAAGACCCTGATGTGGTTTCTGGCTGGAGCCAAAAATCAGCTGCTTGTTGGCCCTGGCTTGAGACCTGTTACACATTCAATTTAAGGTGCAATGAAAGCCAGCTATAAAAATGTTCTATAAAGAACATTTTTATTGTTGATTTGATATTTTGTGGCACTTAAATTGGATGCGGATGTAGTGGCCTTGTCATTTATGTTGCAATTAATATGTGACTCATGGTATAAATGTGAAGTGTAGACAGGGCCTTGTATTCATGGCTGCCCAGGATCACAGTTTTGATTGAGTGCTACTCTGTACAGACTGTTTTCTGGGAAGTGGGGGACTGAAGCTCTTTAGAGTGGACCAAGGAAGGCCTAGAACCAGGTCTTAAAAGTATTTTAACCATTAACAAGCTGTAGGAAAGCTGGAGGGAACCCTCACATCCTGTGTTCTTGGTTTTGAACGTGACCATAGCTCTAGTACTTTGTATTGGACTTTATACTGTTGGTATGTGTAAGGAATGCTCCAGACACACCAAGCAGATTAGGTTTCTTCAGTTTCTTTCATGGAATTTATGGCTACCGAAACACTTGCTCAGGGGGTAGGGGACCGTTTTAATCAGAGTGGTTCCCGTGCAGCTGCTCTAATTAAAATGCCATGGCATCATGCGTATTCACAGATGTTTAGGGCTCGAAGGGAACTCATGAGATCATTGGGTCTAGCCCCCTTGCTCTGGGCAGGAAAGACTGCTGGAATAAAAATAAGTCAGAATAAAAACAGGTTAGTGTAATCCATGTGCAAGAGGTTCTGTTCTCTCACCATAATCAAAAGTTTCCAGATCTACATGTTACTTCAAAATTAAGTTCTCAAAGTTGGTTTTGATCTCTAAAGAGCAAACATGATTACAGATTGGTATGAAAGCTGTTAAGAGATACTGCATTAACCCCCTGAGTGTTTTAAAATGGCTGTGGGATGCTTTATCTAAACCTCATTTGACAAGGTTTAGCTAAAGAGCCCCATGGGCATTTTAAAATGTTATGGGGCTTAATATACATGACACTGCAGCAATGCTGGAGTGTTCTAATTAAAATGTGGAGCAGACTCGATTAATTGAGTATTTCTAATTAGAACACAAAGGAGCACCCTATGTGCCACTTGGCCTAGTATCTGAATCACAGTAGAGCTCAGCTAGAAGCTATATATCTAGATCCTCAGAAACAGTTGTTTCTGCACATACAGTAAAAGCCGTGTTATCTGGCACTTTATTAACCAGCATGCTCTATTAACTGGCATGCCGGTTGATGTGGCAAAAGCAAAACCAGAAGCCCCACTTCCGGTTTCACCGAGTCCCACTTTGCCAACTTCAGGCCATGGCCCGGGGCAAAGCAGCTGCGTGGGGCCCCCTTCCCTGTCCCCTAGCAGGGAGTGAAAGCCTGGTGCAATGGATGCCGCAGGAGGGGCAGCAGCCCAATCAGGCAAAGATACCTCTCAGGTAACCAGTATATTTAGTTATCTGGCACCCCCCCATTCCCCACGGGTGCCGGATAACAGAGCTTTTGCTGTACATGGAAGTTTAAATTTAGACACCTAGGGAATACTGCAGTCCAAAATGAAGATGTCAAATGAATTTAAGTCATATTGGTTTACTTTCTGTAATGTAAGCAGTAGTTCTGTTTAGGTGTACTTACTTTCCCAATCTGGAGCGGGCCCTTAACCTCTTTGTGGCTCAATTTCCCTCCTGCAGAATTCAGATAATAGTACATCCCTACAGCACGAAGGACTATAATGCACCCAGACTAGAGAAAGAGAATCAGAAAAGCGCAGGCTCAGGGGCGATCTGATGGCCACCTATAAGTTTATCAGGGGTGTTCACCAGGATCTGGGGGAACGATTGTTCACCAGAGCGCCCCAAGGGATGACGAGGTCTAATGGTTATAAACTCCTGCAAGATCATTTCAAGCTGGGCATAAGGCAGAATTTCTTCACTGTCCAAGCCCCCAAGGTCTGGAATAGCCTGCCACTGGAGGTGGTTCAAGCACCTACATTGAACGCCTTCAAGAGAAATTTGGATGCTTATCTTGCTGGGATCCTATGACCCCAGCTGACTTCCTGCCTCTTGGGCAGGGGGCTGGACGTGATGATCTTCTAAACTGTTAAATAGTCTTTCTCTAGTGATTTGTGTCCTGTCTAATTTAACACCCACTCTCTCTTCCTCTGGCCTGAAAGGCTTCAGGGGTCTATAACTCCCTTAACTACAGCCTTCCATCTCCTCCTATCTTGTGCAATCTCCTTCCACTTTATTGCATCTTTGCCTATTCTTTTCAGATTAGTTTTTATGTTCTCTACCCATCATTGCCTTGGTCTACCTTGAGGTCTGATACCCTTTACCTCAGCTTCCAAAATCTATCTCACACTCCTTCTCTCATTGTTTTTTGTGATATGCCTTGCCCATTTTATTTTCTGTGCTCTGATCTTGCTTAAGTCATTAGGTAAGCTCTTGATTATGTCTTCTCCTCCATTCTCCATTTTCTTGCACTGCACCAAATATTTTCCTTAGTACTTTGTTTTCAAACACTTGCAGCCTTTTTCCATTTGCCTTTGTCAGAATCCAGGATTCACATCCATATAAAAGGACAGGTTGAACAACTGTATCATTGT